>NC_082738.1:33761011-33955366 GCF_030144855.1 Hypanus sabinus | reverse complement strand
GGCCCCCCTTTCTACCCCCTCACCCCCTCCGACAGCCGAGGCCCCCCTTTCTACCCCCTCACCCCCTCCGACAGCCGGGGCCCCCCTTTCTACCCCCTCATCCCTCCCTAGACAGCCGGGGCCCCCCTTTCTACCTCCTCACCCCCTCCGACAGCCGGGGCCACCCTTTCATCCCCCTCACCCCCTCCGACAGCCGGGGCCCCCTTTCATCCCCCGACAGCCGGGGCCCCCCTTTCATCCCCCTCACCCCCTCCGACAGCCGGGGCCCCCCTTTCATCCCCCTCACCCCCTCCGACAGCCGGGGCCCCCCTTTCATCCCCCTCACCCCCTCCGACAGCCGGGGCCCCCCTTTCATCCCCTCACCCCCTCCGACAGCCGGGGCCCCCCTTTCATCCCCCTCACCCCCTCCGACAGCTGGGGCCCCCCTTTCATCCCCTCACCCCCTCCGACAGCCGGGGCCCCCCTTTCATCCCCCTCACCCCCTCCGACAGCCGGGGCCCCCTTTCATCCCCCTCACCCCCTCCGACAGCCGGGGCCCCCCTTTCATCCCCTCACCCCCTCCGACAGCCGGGGCCCCCCTTTCATCCCCCTCACCGCCCTCCGACAGCGGGGCCCCCCTTTCATCCCCTCACCCCTTCCGACAGCCGGGCCCCCCTTTCATCCCCTCACCCCCTCCGACAGCCGGGGCCCCCCTTTCATCCCCCTCACCCCCTCCGACAGCCGGGGCCCCCTTTCTACGCCCTCATCCTTGACAGCTGGGGTCCCCCCTTTCATTCCCCTCACCCCCTCTGACAGCCGGGGCCCCCTTTCTACCCCCTCATCCCTTGACAGCTGCGGCCCCCTTTCATTCCCCTCACCCCCTCTGACAGCCGGGGCCCCCCTTTCTACCCCCTCACCCCCTCCGACAGCCGGGGCCCCCTTTCATCCCCCTCACGCCCCTCCAACAGCCGGGGCCCCCCTTTCTACCCCCTCATCCCTCCCCAGACAGCCGGGGCCCCCTTTCTACCCCTCACCCCCTCCGACAGCCGGGGCCCCCTTTCATCCCCTCACGCCCCTCCAACAGCCGGGGCCCCCCTTTCTACCCCCTCATCCCTCCCCAGACAGCCCGGGCCCCCTTTCTACCCCCTCACGCCCCTCCAACAGCCGGGGCCCCCTTTCTACCCCCTCATCCCTCCCCAGACAACTGGGGCCCCCTTTCTACCCCCTCATCCCTCCCCAGACAACCGGGGCCCCCCTTTCATCCCCCTCACGCCCCTCCAACAGCCGGGGCCCCCCTTTCATTCCCCTCACCCCTCTGACAGCCGGGGCCCCCTTTCTACCCCCTCATCCCTCCCCAGACAGCCGGGGCCCCCCTTTCATCCCCCTCACGCCCCTCCAACAGCCGGGGCCCCCTTTCATTCCCCTCACCCCCTCTGACAGCCGGGGCCCCCTTTCTACCCCTCATCCCTCCCAGACAACTGGGGCCCCCTTTCTACCCCCTCATCCCTCCCAGACAACCGGGCCCCCTTTCTACCCCCTCATCCCTCCCCAGACAACCGGGGCCCCCTTTCTACCCCCTCATCCCTCCCAGACAACCGGGGCCCCCTTTCTACCCCCTCATCCTCCCCAGACAACCGGGGCCCCCTTTCTACCCCCTCATCCCCTGACAGCCGGGGCCCCCTTTCTACCCCCTCATCCCTCCCCAGACAACCGGGGCCCCCTTTCTACCCCCTCACCCCTCCGACAGCCGGGGCCCCCCTTTCATCCCCCTCACCCCCTCCGACAGCCGGGGCCCCCTTTCTACCCCCTCATCCCTTGACAGCTGGGGTCCCCCCTTTCATTCCCCGACAGCCGGGGCCCCCTTTCATCCCCTCACCCCCTCCGACAGCCGGGGCCCCCCTTTCATCTCCTCACCCCCTCCGACAACCGGGGCCCCCTTTCTACCCCCTCATCCCTCCCCAGACAACCGGGGCCCCCCTTTCTACCCCCTCATCCCATGACAGCCGGGGCCCCCTTTCTACCCCCTCATCCCTCCCAGACAACCGGGGCCCCCTTTCTACCTCCTCACCCCCTCCGACAGCCGGGGCCACCCTTTCATCCCCCTCACCCCCTCCGACAGCCGGGGCCCCTTTCATCCCCCTCACCCCCTCCGACAGCCGGGGCCCCCTTTCATCCCCTCACCCCCTCCGACAGCCGGGGCCACCCTTTCATCCCCCTCACCCCCTCCGACAGCTGGGGCCCCCTTTCATCCCCGACAGCCGGGGCCCCCTTTCATCCCCTCACCCCCTCCGACAGCCGGGGCCCCCCTTTCATCCCCCTCACCCCCTCCGACAGCCGGGGCCCCCTTTCTACCCCCTCATCCCTTGACAGCTGGGGTCCCCCCTTTCATTCCCCTCACCCCCTCTGACAGCCGGGGCCCCCCTTTCTACCCCCTCATCCCTCCCCAGACAGCCGGGGCCCCCCTTTCATCCCCCTCACGCCCCTCCAACAGCCGGGGCCCCCCTTTCTACCCCCTCATCCCTCCCCAGACAGCCGGGGCCCCCTTTCTACCCCCTCACGCCCCTCCAACAGCCGGGGCCCCCCTTTCTACCCCCTCATCCCTCCCCAGACAACTGGGGCCCCCTTTCTACCCCCTCATCCCTCCCCAGACAACCGGGGCCCCCCTTTCATCCCCCTCACGCCCCTCCAACAGCCGGGGCCCCCCTTTCATTCCCCTCACCCCCTCCAACAACCGGGGCCCCCTTTCTACCCCCTCATCCCTCCCCAGACAGCCGGGGCCCCCCTTTCATCCCCCTCACGCCCCTCCAACAGCCGGGGCCCCCCTTTCATTCCCCTCACCCCCTCTGACAGCCGGGGCCCCCCTTTCTACCCCCTCATCCCTCCCCAGACAGCCGGGGCCCCCCTTTCATCCCCCTCACGCCCCTCCAACAGCCGGGGCCCCCCTTTCATTCCCCTCACCCCCTCTGACAGCCGGGGCCCCCCTTTCTACCCCCTCATCCCTCCCCAGACAGCCGGGGCCCCCCTTTCATCCCCCTCACGCCCCTCCAACAGCCGGGGCCCCCCTTTCATCTCCCTCACCCCCTCCAACAACCGGGGCCCCCTTTCTACCCCCTCATCCCTCCCCAGACAACCGGGGCCCCCCTTTCTACCCCCTCATCCCCTGACAGCCGGGGCCCCCTTTCTACCCCCTCATCCCTCCCCAGACAACCGGGGCCCCCCTTTCTACCCCCTCACCCCCTCCGACAGCCGGGGCCCCCCTTTCATCCCCCTCACCCCCTCCGACAGCCGGGGCCCCCTTTCTACCCCCTCATCCCCTCCGACAACCGGGGCCCCCTTTCTACCCCCTCATCCCTTGACAGCTGGGGTCCCCCTTTCATTCCCCGACAGCCCGGGCCCCCTTTCATCCCCCTCACCCCCTCCGACAGCCGGGGCCCCCCTTTCATCCCCCTCACCCCCTCCGACAACCGGGGCCCCCTTTCTACCCCCTCATCCCTCCCCAGACAACCGGGGCCCCCTTTCATCCCCCTCACCCCCTCCAACAGCCGGGGCCCCCCTTTCATCCCCCTCACGCCCCTCCAACAGCCGGGGCCCCCCTTTCATCCCCCTCACGCCCTCCAACAGCCGGGGCCCCCCTTTCATCCCCCTCACGCCCCTCCAACAGCCGGGGCCCCCCTTTCATCCCCCTCACGCCCTCCAACAGCCGGGGCCCCCCTTTCATTCCCCTCACCCCCTCCAACAGCCGGGGCCCCCCTTTCATCCCCCTCACCCCCTCCGACAGCCGGGGCCCCCCTTTCTACCCCCTCATCCCTCCCCAGACAGCCGGGGCCCCCCTTTCATCCCCCTCACGCCCTCTGACAGCCGGGGCCCCCTTTTCTACCCCCTCATCCCTCCCCAGACAACCGGGGCCCCCCTTTCTACCCCCTCATCCCCTGACAGCCGGGGCCCCCTTTCTACCCCCTCATCCCTTGACAGCTGGGGTCCCCCCTTTCATTCCCCTCACCCCCTCTGACAGCCGGGGCCCCCCTTTCTACCCCCTCATCCCTCCCCAGACAGCCGGGGCCCCCCTTTCATCCCCCTCACGCCCCTCCAACAGCCGGGGCCCCCCTTTCATTCCCCTCACCCCCTCTGACAGCCGGGGCCCCCCTTTCTACCCCCTCATCCCCTGACAGCCGGGGCCCCCTTTCTACCCCCTCATCCCTCCCCAGACAACCGGGGCCCCCTTTCTACCCCCTCATCCCTCCCCAGACAACCGGGGCCCCCCTTTCTACCCCCTCATCCCCTGACAGCCGGGGCCCCCTTTCTACCCCCTCATCCCTCCCCAGACAACCGGGGCCCCCTTTCTACCCCCTCATCCCTCCCCAGACAACCGGGGCCCCCTTTCTACCCCCTCATCCCTCCCCAGACAACCGGGGCCCCCTTTCTACCCCCTCATCCCTCCCCAGACAACCGGGGCCCCCTTTCTACCCCCTCATCCCTCCCCAGACAACCGGGGCCCCCTTTCTACCCCCTCATCCCTCCCCAGACAACTGGGGCCCCCCTTTCTACCCCTCATCCCCCGACAGCCGGGGCCCCCTTTCTTCCCCCTCATCCCTCCCCCGACAGCCGGGGCCCCCTTTCTTCCCCCTCATCCCTCCCCCGACAGCCGGGGCCCCCTTTCTACCCCCTCATCCCTTGACAGCCGGGGCCCCCTTTCTACCCCCTCATCCCTTGACAGCCGTGGCTCCTCTTTCTATCCCTTCATCGCTTCCCAGACAGCCTGGGCCCCCCTTTCTACTCCCTCATCTCCCTGACAGCTGGGGCCCCTCTTTCTAACCCCCCCCCGACAGCCGGGGACCCCCCTTCTACCCCCTTACCCCCCCGACAGCTAGGATGACTCGTGTGCCCTCACCCACACACACAGTACCCAAGTTTAGATTGTTGGATGTGGTGTTCCATTTGTCTTTGCTCTTCCCCACAGCCATCTGGCACTTTTCAATTCCCTTCTCTCAAGTTCCTGCTGGATCTGCTATTGCTGCAGTCTGTCCCAGGTCCCAGCAACCTGTCTGGTGGGGTGCAGGGTGCATCACTGCATGTCCTGCAGTTTTTCAGCCATGCTCCTCTGCATGGGTGGATGGACTAGGGATGGATCACACTTTCCCTGGCCTATCCAGCCAGATGCTCTGCGGCACTAACTCATTGTGGGAAAGTCGGGAATAGTTGAGGGGTTGGTGGAACACAGGCAGAGGTAAATCCCGGTTTACACAGCAGGGTCTGGGATTAGGTTGTTGAGTTGGACAGATGCTGCAGGTCTGTTAATCACTGACTGGTGCCTGGTTGGTTACATTGTCTGAAATTCCTGCTCAGTCTGTGTAACCTGTGGCAGCTTTCAGATGTGTTTGAGCCTTCAGTGTTGAACTGTTGGTGATGGGGCAAAGGTGTATCGCTGCTTTGCCCTTCCACTGTCTCTCCCTCTCTGTCGCCCTCCCTCTTTCCTTGCACTTCTGTCTCTCTCCCTCCCTGCCTCCGTCCTTCCCCCTTCTACTGCCCCATTCCCTACAAACCCCCCACCCATAGAAGTGGTCACCTTGATGTCAGGTATGGTTTGGTAATGGCACTGCACAGTTTGTTCTGTGTAATAGGCCTGTAAATATGGAGCACTAGGTTAATGATTGCCATTGAGAGTTTACTGCTGGCCGCTCCTTGACCCTCTGGCTGCTCGGCAGGTCACTGTGACTTGGGCACACAGAGGAACTAACCCTGGGGAACCATCAGCTCTGTGGGACCTTGGTAAAGTTACAGCAGACTTCTGGGGCAGCAGAGGTTTGAGGATTAAGCAACTGAGATGGAGGGGAATTTGGCATCTGGAGGAAGGGGAACTTCCTTCACCCAGAGAGCAGTGAATCTTGGTGAGAATTTTGACACTGGAGATGAGGGATTAGCGCAGGAGCGTGAAACAGAGTGAAAAGCTATCACCCAATGCCCCTCCCATGTTTTCAAGGGTCCCTCAAGTTCCGGGGTTTGTATGGTGCTCTTCACCTGAAGGGGAAGCCAGCAGTCATCTTTGTGTCAGTTGTGTCACCATTAACATAAACAGGAATCTTGCACAGCAGAGATAAGGAGGGTGTGGCTGTTAGCTCACGGCTGTACTTTTGGTTGCAAGACACGTAGGCAATAGTTACAGGCCTATCATTTTGACCTGTACTGGTCCCAGTGCCTCCTCTCATCTCCCCTCTCCTCCCACCACTTCTGTCCCCTGGTCATGTTCTTCAACCATCCCTGCTATTTACTCCCAGTCTCTTCCTATAGGAATGAGTCCTACATATTCCCCCTGCTGACTTGGTTTCTCATAGGTTCCCAGCTGGAGTAACCAGGGAGAGTCTTGCAATAATGGGTCTTCGAAGAGCTTCATGTGTACCCATCAGACTGTTCTACTTCGGACACTTCTGTTTATTATAGGAGATGGTGCCCATCAGAAGATTTTACTCTGTGGTCTCCCACTTATTGGGGTTGATGCAGTGAGGAGTAATATGGTCAAGAGTAGCCAGCAATTCACCCCCGGCACACTCATTCACTTCACTCTGAGATGGTCTTGACAGCCTGCTCCTCTGGAATTCAGATCCCTCTTTTGCTCTTGCCTGTCCGCATTACTGGTTCTGAGTCCTTTAACCTCGGATCTCAGCCAGCTTTTATTGCTAACCTGTTGTGACCTATCTGACTCAGGAACTGTCTCCCAATATCTCTCCGTCTCCTCTCTGTGTGCCGCCCCTCCCCATATATGTGTTTGTGCCCCTCCTTCAGGTGTCCAGGTTCCTGAGCTCTGGAGCTCCCTACACGTCCCTGGCTCCCTTTTCTCCCCTCCTTCAGCTGTCTGGGACCCTGAGCTCTGAAACCCTCCCCCACATCCCCAGCCTTTCCTCAGAGGATAACCCCTTTTCTCCTGGTGAATTGTTTCTGTCTCCCAATGTGAGTACATTCTGGGAGTGGATCTGTGGGCTCGCCAACACATTGTGGAAAGTTACCCATCCCCTATAGTCTCAGAGCTAACGTTCCTAATCACATTCTGTAGCGATGCAGGACACCCAGACCGCCATTGCTTTATGTGCTTGTGGGATATGGGGACATTTCTCGAGCTGTGGGGAAAGTCATTCTTTCTTCTCATGCCTCTGCATCATCATGCAGGGTCACTGACCCAGTGGCAGGTGCACTGGGAGGTCACTGCCCACCCCATCTGTTTGCTGCCACCAAATCTCTGCTTGGTCAGCACTCGGCTTTGCTATTTATAATCTTCCAGAGCTTTACAAGTGACCACGCTCCTTCCTGTGCTTTCTCTCCACAGAGCTGTGCAGACGCAGGTCAAACAGAGGCAGTGGGTTGGAAGGCTGTGACTGACGGGAAACCGCAGTAGCAGTGTTACAGAGGGGTTGTCTTTCTAGAAAACAGTCTCCCTGTTGCTTCCTATGTCATAAGTGGAGATTTGCTCCCTTGAGAAATACTTCCCCTCAACATTACTGTGGGTGCGTGGTCTGTCGGCAAGAGAGTCCTGCATGTGTTGGAGGCAGAAGAAGAAAAAAAAGAATTCTTAAATATCTAGAGATGGATATTGCATTGTAGGTAAAAATTGAGGGGATATGAGTGAAATGCAAGCACCTTGGCCAGTATAGAGAAGTTGGCCCAAAGTGCCTGTTTCCGTGTTGTATTACTCTGACTCTTATCAGTAGAAGAGATTGATTTCAGTTTTAATGCAAATCTCAAATGGCCTCCCATTGTGAACCTTGCCCTGGGTAAACTAGTTCAACACTTTGAATACAAAAGAGCGAATTTTAAGTTCTATACCTCACACTTTTCCACAGTGATTAGTCAGTTTTGTAGGGGTGAATTTCGGATGTGTGCACTATATTCATGGTCTATTGTGTTTCCTGAATAGGTGGTTGGAGGCTATGAAGAGGTTTCCAGGGGATTTGTTAATTAAAAATATATTTTATTCTTAATATAGATACATTAATTGTACTTTAGAATATAGAACAGGACAGGGCATTTGGCCCACAATGTTGTGTTGATCATGATGCCAGTCTATACTGAATATCCTCCTGTGTATCATCCATATCCCTCCATTCCCTTCATTAACTCCAGCAAACTGCATGCTTCCAACACCACCACTGGTAAACCATAAGACATAGGAGCAGAATTAGACTATTTGGTCCATCAAGTCTGCTCTGCCATTCCATCATGGCTGACAATTTTTCCCTTAACCACATTCTCTTGCCTTCTCCTCATAATCTTTGACGCCCTGATTAGTCAAAAACCTATCTAGCTCTGCTGTAAATATGACTTAGCCTCCACAACCATCTATGGTAATGAATTCCACAGCTCACCAGCCTCTCCTTCTCAACACATTCCTTCTCATTTCTGTTCTAAATGGATGTGTATGTATATACATACTTCTTGCATCTCCTTTAAACTCCATGCCTCCCTCCCCACTTAATGTCTGTCCTCTGGTGTTTGTAACTCTTGGGAAAGGATTCTGTTTATCCTGCCTTATTTTAAAAACTCCTTGGTCTCCCCTCAGCCTCTATCTCATTTAAAAGTGTCACGGAGCCCTGCAGGCTGGGTGTGGGGAGGGTATTTCCCCGCTGGGAAGTCCCATTCTCAGACTGAAGGGCAGAGATGTGGAGAATTTTCGTCCCCCAGAGATGGGGATGGAGTGCAGTGAATCTTTGGAACTCTTGTCCAGGGCTTAGTGGGGCTCAGTCACTGAGTTCATTCAAACCATAGATAGAAACATAGGAAACCTACAACACATGTGCTGAACTTGTACTTACTTTAGAAATTACCCAGGGTTACCCTTAGCCCTCTATTTTTCTAAGCTTCATGTACCTATCTAGAAGTCTCTTAAAATACCCTATCGTATCCGCCTCTACCACCGTTACTGGGAGCCCATTCCACACACTCGCCACTCCCTGTGTACGACAACTTAACCCTGACATCTCCTCTGTATCTACTTCCAAGCACCTTAAAACTGTGCCCCCTCATGCTAGCCATTTCAGCCCTGGGAAAAAGCCTCTGACTATCTACACGATCAATGCCTCTCATTATTTTATACACCTCTATCAGGTCGCCTCTCATCCTCCACCGCTCCAAGGAGAAAAGGCCGAGTTCACTCACTCTCTCCCCATTCTTGTAAATCTCCTCTGCACCCTTTCTATGGTTTCCACATCCTTCCTATAGTGAGGCGACCAGAGCTGAGCACAGTACTCTGTGGGGTCTGGCCAGGGTCCTATATAGTTGTAACATTGTAGTTGATGACTAGACCTATGTATATTGAGGAATATGGAGATAGTGCAGGAAATTCCTTGGAGTATAGGAGAGTGAGGGGAGATCTTATAAAGGTGTACAAAATTATGAAGGGTATAGATTGGATGAATGCAAGCTGGTTTTTTCCACTGAGGGTAAGTGAGACAAGAGCTAGAACTCATAGGCTTGGGGAGAAAGGTGAAATATTTGAGGGGAATTACTTCACTTGGGGTGATGTGAATGTGGAATGAGCTGCCTGTGGAAGTGGTGGATGAGTTCAATTGTAACATTTAAGAGCAGTTTGGAAGAAAAGGGTATGGAGGTGTGGGTAGATGGGGCTAGGCAAAAAAAGTTTATCTTGGACCAGATGGGCCTGTTTTCTGTGCTGTAGTGCTTTGACTTTTGACCCTAAATGGTGCTGAGGTAGATTATTCCTGGGCATTGTGAGACGGGAGAGCAGGGCTTGAAGGGCCAAATGGCTGGCCTCTCTGTTCTAAGCACATTGAATTGTACAACAGAGAAACAAGCCCTTCAGCCCCTCTCATCCATGCTGACTATGGTACTTTACTACACTTGGTCCATATTCCCCCTTACCTTGCTTTAGTCCCAG
This sequence comes from Hypanus sabinus, assembly GCF_030144855.1. Taxonomy (NCBI): domain Eukaryota; kingdom Metazoa; phylum Chordata; class Chondrichthyes; order Myliobatiformes; family Dasyatidae; genus Hypanus; species Hypanus sabinus. The sequence continues at coordinate 33,945,507 of NC_082738.1, read as the reverse complement.
TACCTTTGTACGCATCTCTATCACCTCATCTTGCAGCTCGTTCCATGCACCCACCACCCTCTGTGTGGAAAAGTTTACTCCATGGGTCCCCTTTAAATTCTTTCCCTTCTCACCTTGAACCTATGCCTTCTGGTTTTGGACACCACTTCTTGGGGGGGGGGGTGCGGGTGGGAAGACTGACTATCCACCTTAACTAATCAGAATCAGGTTTATTATTACTGACATATGTTATGAAATTTGTTTTTTTTTGTGCCAGCAGTACAGTGCAAAATAGGAATAGTGAGGTAGTTCATGGAGCATTCAGAAATCTGATGGTAGAGGATAAGAAGCTGTTCTTGAATCGTTGAATGTGCATCTTCAGGCTTCTGTTTTCACCCTAATGGTAGTAATGAAAAGAGGGCATGTCGCAGAATGGAGTGAGGGTCCTTAATGTTGGATGCTGCCTTCTTGAGGGGAGGGTTGTGTTCATGATGAAGTGGCTGAGTATACAACTCTCTTTTCCCTCTTGCAATCTTGTGCATTGGAACTTCTATACCCGACGGTAATGCAACAAGTTAGGATGCTCTCCATAGTACATACCAAATCTCCTCAAGCTCCTAATGAAACATAGCTGCAGTCATGCCTTCTTTGTGATTGCATTAATATGTTGGGCCTGGGATAGATTCTCTGAGATGCTGCCTCCCAGGAATTTGAACCTGCTCACTTTTTCCGCAGCTGACTCCTCATTAAGTACTGATGTGTGTTCTCCCAAATTCTCCTTCCTGAAGTCCACAATAAATTCCTTGGTCTTGCTAATGTTGAGTGCAAGGTTGTTGTTAGGACACTACTCAACTAGCCGAATTCATCTCACTCCTGTGCACCTCTCACAGCCATCTCAGATTCTGCTGACGGCAGTGGTCTTATCGGTGAATTTTATAGATGGCGTTTGAGCTGTATCTAGCTGTACAGTCATGAGTGTAAAGCAGTAGGCTAAGTATACATTCCTGAAGTGTCTGTTATTTGTCAGTGAAAACTCTTTTGAGTTTATAAACCTTTGTTAAGTCACCCCTCAGCCCCATTCCTACACTCAAATGGAGTGGGGGGAGGGGTGTAGCCTATCCAGTCTCTCCTTATAATCCAACCCCTCCAGTCCCAGTAACGCCCTCTTGAATTTTTTTCTGCATTCTGTCCAGTTTAACAGCCCACCTCGCTGAAAGTGAAGCAATCATACCTATACTCCTCTCTCAGCGGAATCCTGTGACCTTTAGGTCCCGGCTTACCTACCCTGGAACCGAAGACCCTGACTACCGTAATTATTTTGTAAATCTTTTCTTTGATAAGCTCTGATCAGTTTCTTCGAGCTGCGGGTGGGGAAGGAACCCACAAGGGGGTTCGAAAACTGACGTTGAGGAGGAGGAGAACTGCTCAGTAACTGCCATTGAAGATTGAGAACAGATTCTAGGGTGGGGGGAGGTGGCTGAGTGTGAAGCTCTGGATCTTGCCCTCCTGAGGCCAGACTCTGGAAAATGGATCACTATTAGAAGGGATGAGAGACAATTAGCTTAATTAGTTCTGCTTGGCTGAAGGGCCTGTTCTGTGTTTGCTCTGTAGATATTTTTTGTGTGTTAGGGGGGGTGGGGTGTGTGAAGTTGCGATGCCTCCCAGTCTGTGGCCTTGGGTCTGCTTGGGGAGTGTTACACCTGTATGGTGTAAGTGGACAGAGGGGTGAGGAGTAGCACATGGTCCGTGTTCCTAACTTTTCCCATCTGTTCTCCCCCACAGGTGCCCCCATCTCAGAAGTCTAGACTGAGCAATCGGCTTGGGTAAATCCAGTGCAAGATGAATGTCTTCGACAGAACCCTGAACTTGGACAGCCTTTTCAAGTTCTCCCAGATGTAAGTGGTACTCAGGATGGTCAGAGTGAGCGGGGTGGTGTGGCGGTGACGGTGACGGTGGGGTGTGGGAGAAAATTAGAGACAGTTCAGATTAATAGTGGGATGGGACTATATCCCAGAGTTGTTGGTGTTGGTGCTGCCCAATATGTGAAATGCATTATACCTGTCCTACTGCTCCCTTGCAGATCGTACTCCACACAGCAACACCTGAAGAAAGTCTACTGCTGCCTGGCCATCTGCATGTTCCTGGCAGCAGCTGGAGCCTATGTCCATGTGGTTACCAGGCTCTTCCAGGTAAAGGTGGGGTGGGGGACACAACATTTGTTTTACTTTCCCTCTCCCACTGATCATTCCTGGTCACTCCTGGTCAGCTTGGTTCCTCGCTGGGAGAGGAATCGATAGTCGTTCCAACTGGGCTTTTGCTCTAGTCCTTCTCCCAGAAATGGCCCTGATCGTGGAGACACTAGAGACTGTAGATGCTGGAACCTGGAGCTATACAACAGGTGCTGGAGGAACTTGGTGGGTCAGGCAGCATCTGTGGAGGGAAATGGACAATATCAACTCTCCAACTTTCTTCTACTGATGCTGTCTTGGTTTGCTGAGTTCCTCCAGTGCCGTTGTATTGTGCTATGACCATCTGCTGGGGCACAGTCTAAATAATCCTTCTCCCAGAGATAAACCAATGGTTCATCACACAGAGTGGAATGACACAGGACGCTCGGTCATGTTGTTCCTTCTCCAGCAATAAAACAATGTCCATTCTCCCCTCCTTCCCCAATGCCCTGGGTCTCTGCTTCCTCCATCAGGACACCCTCTCTAAAACCTGCACACTCTTTCAGGATCCTCCCTCCCCAAAACACTGGGGTCTCTGGCCTCTCAACCCCCCGTCCCACTGCTGTCTCTGGTACTGTTGAGATGCTCCCCTCCCTGGGGGCTCTTGATTTACTTCTTCTGTTGTAAGCTGCAGCAATGATCAGCATGGTGTCTGTGGCTCCTGCCTCCTTCTCACTGCCAGGACCAGGTGGGTTGATCCCAGTACCAGCCAGGTTCACATGGGACCTCCCTCTGGTGGGTGCTTTAGGGTGGGGGTGGGGGTGAGACAGCCCCAGAATCGGTGAAGGGTTACCTGACAGAGATGTGGCTGTTACAGGGTGGGATGCTCTCTACGCTGATCTCCCTGGGCCTCATCATCTGGCTGGCATTCACCCCTCACAGCCCGGAGAACGAAAAGCGGCGGTTGTGCATCCTGTCTGCCTTCGCCTTCTTCACAGGTAATTGCCTGAAGCACAAATCCTTGCTCGCGCCTGGCGGGGAATGCGTTGGTGGGTGGGGAATACCACCTGTGCCACAGGTAAAAAGGGGTGGATCCTCTTCTCGCCCCCCCCCCCCCCAAAAGGAGGAGGAATCAGACAGAATTTCTATTGAGTTAGGAAATCGGGAGACAGGACATGAGACCCAAAGTTGGAAGGTAAAGAGGTTCAAGGGAGAGTCCTTTTTGCAGAAAGCAAGGCAGCGAAAATGTCGAGATATCAAGGCATGGGGCAGCTGAAGGAGGATGAAGAGGTGGGAAAGTGCATGGGCAGAGATGGGGTTACAGAGACAGGGAGGGGTTTGGGGCAGGTGAAGGTTAAATGGATGGGGAGGGGTGATAGGTATGTGGGACGTAGAGGAGGGAGGACTTTGCAGAGGCAAGGATAAACGTAGGAGAGAGAGGGTGTCACAGAGACTGGAAGTGGTGCAGTGGAGGGACGAGTTCACAGATTTTCCAGTGGAGGCTTGATGTGGATTTATTGTGTCTCACCAACGTGCTGTGGAGTGTCAGATCCTATGTGGCTCCCGAGCAGGCTGTACATGGATCCCTGCTGTGCTGACAGGATTGGGGGTGGGGAGGGTTGTTGTGTGAACAGACCTTGAAATACTTTTAACACAGGTCTGGGCAGCGCTTGGAGTTGTCCTTGCGTAACTGGGTTGACGGTCTGACGGCTGTTCTCGACACTGGTGGTTACTTAGTGATAATTGTTAAGCACAATGAATTCTGTTGCTCGACTATTTCATCGTCTCCCCTCTCTCTTCCCTTCCCTGCCCCCCCCATTTCAGGTACTGGTCTCGGCCCGCTGATGGATTTTGTCATTTCGGTCAACCCATCGTAAGTCTCTTGAGTGATTGTGTCAAGCCCAGGGATGGGTAATGCCTCTGGGTTGGGGTGAGGGTCAGGAGACTGGGAGAGGGTGTAGGGACTGAGGTTGTGGGTCAGGAGACATGGAGAGGGGTGCAGGGTCTGGGGTGTGGGTCAGGGGACTGGGAGAGGGGTGTGGGTCAGGAGAGATGGAGAGGGGTGCTGGGACTGGGGTGTGGGTCAGGGGACTGGGAGAGGGGTGTGGGTCAGGAGAGATGGAGAGGGGTGCTGGGACTGGGGTGTGGGTCAGGGGACTGGGACTGGGGTGTGGGTCAGGAGAGATGGAGAGGGGTGCTGGGACTGGGGTGTGGGTCAGGAGACACGGAGTGGTGTGACCATGAATGGCTTTTGGAGCATCGACTGCCTGTCACCTTGGGCTTTGAACGCAGTCCTCAGTGTGTTGCTTGCCTTTACAGCATCATCCCAACTGCCTTCATGGTATCTGCGTTGGTCTTCTGCTGCTTCACACTCAGTGCCCTGTATGCCCAGCGGCGCAGTTACCTCTTTCTGGGAGGTGAGTGCTTCTGTTGTGTCTTCACCAGTGCTATGCTTAAGCGCTGTCTATCCGTGGCAGGTGTGATCCTTTTCCCTAACCCCTAACCCCTACAAACAATTGTCCCGCACATTGACTGACCTCTGTGAGGTTGGGAATATCCAGAGTGCACCACAATGACTCCTCGTCTCTGTCTGAAATCATGTAGCACCTCATTGGTGCCATACAGTGGTGTGCTGTCTCCGTGCCTGGACTGCCCCACCAGAGCTGAGAGTCAAATCTGGGTCAGTGAGTCACAGTGGTTGGTGGTGAGGACCCAGCTGTGAGGGAGATTGATTCCTTTCTCAATCCCAGCTGTGTGTGATTCTCAAGACATAGAAGCAGAATCACACCATTTGGCCCAGCAAGTCTGTATTACCATTTTTCATGGCTGATTTATTTTCCTTCTCAACCCCATTCTCCTGCTTTTTTTCCCCTAACCTTTGACAACCTTACTAATCAAGAGCCTATCAACCTCTACCTTAAATATACCCAATGAGTTGACTTCCCCAGCCACCTGTGAATTCCACAGATTCACCACCCTCTGGCTAAAGAAATTCCTCCATCTCTGTTCTAAATGGACATCTTTGTATTCTGAAGCTATGCCCTTTGGTCCTAGACTCCTCCACTATAGGAAACATCCTCTCTACATCCACTATAGGAAACATCCTCTCTACATCCACTCTACCTGGGCCTTTCAAGATTTGGTAGCATTCAATGAGATTCCCACTCATTCCTCAAAGAGTACAAACCTGGAGCCATCATATGCTCTTCATACATTAACCCTTCCATTCCCAAAATCATTCTTGTAAACCTTTGGACTATGTGTCATGACAGCAACCTGTAATGAAGATTATTTTTAGTGGTGGGTAATGGATGTGGGTCTGCCCACCTCCTGGACAGGCCAGGTGATCATAGTCACAGGGTCACAAGGCACAGAAAATGGAAAATATAGGAGGGATATCAGAGGCAGGTCTTCTTTGAGAGTGCCGAGTATGTGGAACACATTACGGAGGTGGTGGTAGAAGCAGATACATCAGGGAGATGTAAGAGGTTCTTAGATAGGCACATGGATGATAGAAAAATGGAGGGCTATTTAGAAGGGAACGGTTAGATTGATCTTGGAGTAGGTTAAGAGGCTGGCATATTGTGGGCCAAAGGATCTGTTCTGTGCTCTACTGTTCTATGTAAGCACCTATCTATGTCCCTCATAGTTTCATAAACCTTTATCAAGTTCCCCCTCAACCTCCTTTGCTCCAGGGAAAACAGTCCCAGCCTGTCCAGTCTCTCCTCCCAACTCAAGCCCTCTAATTATGTAACATCCTGGTGAACCTTTTCTGCACCTTCTCCAGCTTAATGACATCCTCTGGTCACAGGGTAACCAGAACTGTACACAGGACTCCAAAGGTGGCCTTGTCCATCTGCAACATCTCCTAACTCTTGTACTCTGTCTAGTGAAGGACCAACTGTGATGTGTCACCTTGTTCTCTGTCCCGTTGGTCATGCCCACAGCTTTCACCTGAACTTTAATTGTACAAATAAAGGAATTCATAAATGCACAGTTTCGATTGGATCAATTGCTAAAAATGGATAGTTTTGAACTGTAACTGCAGAACAATTTAGTGACGGGTTGAGCCTATGATTTTTATAAATGACTTCCACAAGAAAGTAGAAGAGTAGGTTAGTACGTTGCAGATGACAAGGATGGTGGTGTAGATAGTGTAGAAGGTTATCATAGGTTACATGGGATATTGACAGGATACAGAGCTGGGTTCAGAAAGGGCAGATGGAATACAATTCAGTAAAGTGTGAAGAAGTGATTCACACAGCAAGGTCAAACTTGAAGGCAGATTACAGGGTTAATGACAGGATCCTTAGCAGTGTGGAGGTACAGAGGGATCTTGGGATCTACATCCATAAATCCCTCCAAGATGCCTTGTAAGTAGTTACGGTGGTTAAGAGCGCGTGCAGCGTGTTAGCCTTCATTAATTGGGATTGAGTTCAAGCGCTGTGAGGTAATGTTGCAGCTTGATTAAAACCCTGGTTAGACCACATTAGGAGTATTGCGTTCAATTTTAATTGCCTCATTATATGAAGTGTGTGGAAACTTTAGAGGGGGTGCTGAGATTTACCAGGGTGCTTCCTAAACTAGAGAGCATTTCCCATGGTGTAAGCTGGAGAATTTTATATATATCTATGGAGGTTTTTTTTCTGGAACAAGGAAGGATGAGAGGTGTACATAGAGTAGAGTTAGCCAGCTCCTTTTTCCCCAGGGTGGAAACAGCTAATTTTAAGGTGATTGTTGTAGAGGGGGAGATATCAGAGGTAATTTTCTTTTTTTTTTACACACACAGTGGTGGGTATGCTGAATATACGGTGATAGAGGCAGATACATTAGGGGCATTTAAGAGACTCCTAGATAGGTACATGGATGAAAGAAAACAGAGGATTATTTGGGTGGGAAGGGTTAGATTGGTCTTAGAATAGGTTAAAAGGTCAGCACATCGTGGATTGTACTGTGCTATCTTGTTCTATGAGCTGCCCTCCTTGTGCTCAAGTAAAAGTGTGTTTGATGGCAGTATACAAGTTATCATAGCCCAGTTACTGGTGGGTGGGGCGGAACCTGTTCTACACTGGTTTAGTGTGGGGATGGTGGAATAACTTGCCATCCTGCTCTAATCTGGGTCCTTTCTTGCTGCCAGGTACCCTGATGTCGCTCCTCACTGTCCTTTGCTTCATGCCACTGGTTAACCTCTTCTTTGGATCGGTCCTGTTGTTCCAGGTACAAGCAGCTCTGGGTTGGTTTGAGGTTGGGGGTTGGACAGTTCATGGGGCCTGAAGTTTTGGAGGGAGGTCAGTGGTTGGGGAACACCCCCCCCCCCCCATCACTCCATTGCCATTGAAACAAGCCCTGATTCTGTTCCCAGGCACAGCTGTACATTGGCCTCCTGGTCTTCTGTGGCTTTATCCTGTTTGACACCCAGCTCATCATTGAGAAAGCAGAACGTGGGGACAAGGACTACATATGGTGAGTGTCATCCTGTTGGTCTTGTATTTGTAGGATGCTGGGTCAGGAGTGTTTGTCTGATTTGAGTGTGTCAAGTGTGGTGTATCGGTTCTTTACACATGTGTTTGCTGCATGTGTGTGTGTCATGTCTACGGTGTGTACTCCAATGTCTATGTGTGTTTTGTGCCCAGGGTGTGTGTTTGTATTGTGCGTGTGCCTATCTCTGAGGTGTGTGCTGCACTGACTGAAGTGGAATCCAGATTTGGTTTTGTGACCAAGCTGTCTGAATGTGGGTGTAAGTCAGTGGGGTGTCAATTGCTCTCATTTAACTGCCTGCCTCCCTCCCTCCCAGGCACTGTGTGGACCTGTTCTTGGACTTCATTGCAGTTTTCAGAAAGCTCATGTTGATACTTGGCATGAATGAGAAGGTGAGACCTCGACCTCCCACCTAACTTGCTCTAAATGTGTCCCAATGATACGGGCATTGATAAGAGCTTTAAAGTTTTGGGGTGTAAATTAAACAGCATTTAAACGGCAACTGAATGGCAGGAAATGGAACCTATCAAAATTAAAAGGCCGAGAGTGGATGTGGAGAGGATATTACCTACAGTGGGGGAATATAGGATCAGAGGATACAGCCTCAGAATAGAAGGACATCCCTTTAGAACAGAGATGAGGAATTTCTTTAGCTGGGGGGTGGTGGATCTGTGGAATTCATTTTCATAGGTGGCTGTGCAGGCCAAGTCATTAGTTGTATTTAAAGCAGAGGTTGATAGATTATTGATTAGTAAGGGTGTCAAAAGGTTATGGGAAGAAGACTGGAGAATAGAGTCGAGAGGGATAATTCAGCCATAATGGAATGGTAGAGCAGTGTTGATGAGGCAAATGGTCTAACACGGGTTCCCAGCTTGGGGTCCATGGCATAAAAATTTGGGAACATAAAAGACTGTAAGACAGAGGAGCAGAATTAGGCCATTCGTCCCATTGAGTCCACCATTCCATCATGGCTGATCTGGGATCCTACTTAACCCTTAACCCCATACAGCTGCCTTCTCGCCATATCAGTTGATGCCCTGATCAATTGGAAAACTATCAACTTCTGCCTTAAATATACGCACAGATCTGGCCTCCGCCACAGTCTGTGGCAGAGCATTCCACAGATTCACCACTCTCTGGCTTAAAAAAAAATTCTCCTTACCTCTGTTCTAAAAGGCCACCCCTCTATTTTGAGGCTGTGCCTTCTAGTTCTAGATCACCCTCATAGGATGGATGTGGAGATGATGTTTCCTGTCAACATTCAGTAGGTTTCAATCAGGTCCCCTGCATTCTTCTGAATTCCAGTGAGTACAGGCCCAAACACTCCTCATATGTTAACCCCTTCATTCCCAGAATAATCCTTGTGAACCTCCTCTGGACCCTCTCTAATGACAACACATCCTGAGATATGGGGCGCAAAACAGTTGACAATATTACAATTGTGGCCTGACTAATGTCTTAAAAGCCTCAGCATTATCTCCTTGCTTTTATATTCTATTCACATTGAAATAAATGCCAGCATTGCATTTGCCTTCTTTACCACAGACTCTACCTGTAAATTAACCTGGAAGTCTTGCAGGATGACTCCTAAGTTCCTTTGCACCTCTGATGTTTGAACCTTCTCCCCTTTTGGATAATAGTCCAGACGATTGTTCCTTTCACCAAAATGTATTATCATACGTTTCCCAACACTGCCTTCCACCTGCCTCTTTTTTCCGATTCTGCCAGTTTGTCCAAGTCCTGCTGCAATTGCATTGCATGCTCAGCACTACCTACCCCTCCACCTGTCTTCATATCATATGTAAACTTTGTCACAAAGCCATCAATTCCATTATCCAAATCATTGAGAAACAATGTGAAAAGTAGCGGTCCCAATATTGACCCCTTGAGGAACATCACTAGCTGCCAACCAGAAAAGGCCGTTTTTTTAAATTCCCACTGCCTCCTGCTTGTCAGCTTTTCCTTTATCTGTGCCAGAATATTTCCTGTAACACCACAGGATTTTATCTTGTTAAGCAGTCTCGTGTGGCACCTTACCAAATGCCTTCTGATCTCATGGAAGAGTCTGCTTATGTGGGGAAAAGTGTTAGTGTAGTTGGGCAAGGAGGCCAGTGTGGGCTGAAGGGTCTGTTTCTGTCCCTCAACATCAGCTTGGTAGAGGCATTAGGGCAAAGTTTGACCAGTGGGGTTCTGTGGAGCTTGACCTGTTTGTTACACAGGCATACAAACACCAACCCTGTGGTTTGTCTTTTCCAGGAGAAGAAGAAAAGGAATGACTCCAAGTGAAGTGAATAAAACAGCACCTTCCCTCTCCTCCCCCTCCCCTTTCCTGCAACATTAAACAGAATGATTGAGATGCTTAAGGTGGATGTGCTGCCTGTTCCTTCCTCAGCCTTGCCCTATCCTTGTTTCTCCCATCTCTTCCAGCACCGTGTTACACCTCTGCACCTGCCGGAGTGGTGGGTCCAGCAGTCTTCACCCTCCCTCCTTGCTCCACAGGGGCCTGTTCATGAGGGTCTGGGACCAGGTATTGGGCAATCCCAGCCCTGACAACCCTTCAACCATTCACTATCTGCCCTTTTATCTGCTTCAGAACATCCTGCTCTCTCCAGACAAACTGTGATCTCAGTCTGACCAGGGAGCTGTGCAAGTTCAAGTTGCATCATTGCTGCTTACCCCCTTCCCTCCCTATAACTGACCCCTCTATTCATCTGTCCATCTCCAATTCCCCCATTTTATTATTCCACTTACCCTCATTACTTTCCACCCCTCCCCCTCCTTGTGTGACTTCAACTGCTGTAGAGGTGCCATTTCTCTACACCCCACCCTTTGCATGTTTAGATACACCCCCATTAGACTTTTAACCACTCTAGAGGTGCCATGATGTACAACTTTCTCACCTGACCCTCCCATGAGCCATCAGTTGCTGTGACATCTGCAGTTTGCTCTGAAGACTGGATTTTAAAACTTAATTACTACACTGGTTTCTAATAAATGGACGATTTTGCCTTGTAGTGACTTTTGGCTTTTCTTTGGTTTATAAAAGTTTGTAAATCATCTCTTCAATTGGTCACTCGGTTGTCCACTGGCTTGAGCCAATGTGACAGGTGAGGCAAGAGGGGGATATGGGGAAGGAAGAGAGGAGTATGGCAGTGGGGAGTGTTCTGATTGCTCTTCCACTTTCTGCCATACCTCCCCTCCCAAATCTCTCTGCTTAGTTCCATAATGAACACCAAGATCCACATTGCCCTATGTCTCTGGGTGATTGAAGATGGTTGCCCCAATTATTCTCTATGGGGTCCAGTGAGTACTTCTGAGCCTAGGAGTGTGTGCTGGGACTGCATGGAGCACTTTGTTCTTTCTGGATCCCTTCAATAACCCACTCCTGTGGTTCACTCTACCAACCCAGTCCTGGTGCTTGTTGGGTACGTGAGGTGCTGAGTTCACTCTGGCAAGAATGTGACACAAACAAACATCTATTTGAAAGCCTTTAATGGAACCAGTGATCACACTGCCACCTCTTTGGTCAATGCTTTGCCACATTGCTACAAACATCCCCAATGGTGGGAAGGGAGAGGTATCAGGACAATAGCTGAAGGGTGGCAAATGCACAATGATAAAATGTGGTGGAGGGGGGAGGGGAAAGGTGATAGAAACAGGAGCACTGGGACATGACCTCTTCCACAGTGTGACCCCACACCAGGTGTTAGAAGCATAATACCCTCCCAGCATGTGCCCAGGGAAAGATCCCCACCCTGCAGGTCACCATCCTGTAGAGATACAGGAGGTAGCAGCCTCAAGTTAGTAGCCCCCACCATTGGGTCTTGCTTGCTGTTCAGCTGATATCCCTGGTACCATTGTGGTCTCTGGTGCTGTGGGTCTGAGAGACCGTCTGCAAGGTAGCCTGTGGGGTGAAGAGAGACAGGTGGTGAGAGATGAAGGTACAGGAGGCAAATTGGTCACACATAGGGGAAGTGAAGGGTGGACAGGTGATGGGACAGGAGGCAAGCTTTGGCCACTGCTGAAGCTGGGCACCTACAGGAAGCACACAAGTGACCATTTGGCCCCTCCATGCTGCTACATGGGTCAGGAGGCAGGGGGGCCATTTGGTTCTCATGGGGAGCGACGGCGATGAATAGTAACGTTAAGGTACTCAATGCAGGGTTAAATTCAGTGGCCAGTCTTAGTGGGTCAAAGAGTGCCCCCACCCCCCATGGGGCTAACCCATGTCCACACTGACCTCTGCCAAGTCTGACTCATCTGTTGACTGGGTTCTGGTGCCCTGGGCAGGGTCAAACAGCGGTGAGGGCGGGCACTGTAGACTGTCACCCACCACGTCCAGGCAGTCCTATAGTGGATAGTAACACTGTTAAGAGAGGAAGACTCACCCTAGTCCCACCCCAATACCCCTCCCATAACCTCTTAAGTACCTGACAACCCTCCTGTCTGTGACCCCCTCCAGCCCCTAAACCCCTTATCCATGTAATCCTCTCAACTCAACCTCCCTTTCCTCCTTCAGTTACCCAGGTCCCCAAGCTTTGGACCTACGCCTCCCCATCTCCCTCACTGCACCAAACCTTTGGCTAAGGTCCCTTTGGCTCTGATCTAAGGAGTTTGCAGTGAAAATGTCCACAGCCACTAGGAATGTTGAAGGTGCAGACAGGCAACAGCCCAGTCCACATGACCTTGTGTCTCTCCCTGATGATCTGGCTGGAATTGTAAGTAAACCCAAAGACCCCAGGGAGAGTTCACTGTCGGCTTACTGTTTGAAACCACCGGCTACAACAAACCGGTGGTCTTGATTCAGAGCCTGGTGCTGCTGGGAGTTTGGGATACCAAATCCTTCAACATCAAAGCCCCATTAATGCTCTGTGTCATTGGATGTGCCCTTCACATTCCAACACCTTACAGAAGACCCTCTCTGTGGATTTGAGTGCAAGGCCCCTCATGCGAAGCTCATCCAGAAAATTAAGATGCACGGGAACTGCAGTGAATTGGCCATTTGAATTAAGAACTGGCTTGCCTGTAGAAGGCAGAGAGTAGTGTTGAAGGGACTGGAGGTCTGTGATTAGTGGTGTTCCACAGGGATCTGTACTGAGACCTCTGCTGTTTGTGATGTTCAGTATATAAATAACCTGAATGAAAATATAACTGGATAAGTTAGTTTGCAGATAATATGAAGATGGGTGGTGTTGCGGATAGTGTAGATGACGGACAAAGAATAAAACAGGACATAGATCAGTTGCAGATAGGGTTGGAGAAACGGCAGATGGAGTTTAACCTGGCCAAATGTGAAGTGTTGCACCTTGGTAGGTCAGATGCAAAGAGACAGTACACTGTTAAGGGCAAGATCCTTAACAGTGTTGATGAGCAGAGGGCTCTTGGGGTCCACGTTCACAGCTCCCTCAAAGTGGCTGCACAGGTTGATAGGGTGGAGAAATAGTCATATGCAATGCTTGCCTTTATTTGTTGTAGCAGGGTTCAAAAGTCAGTAAGTTATGTTGCAGCTTTAAAAGCAAATCATCTGGAGTATTGCATACAGTTCGTCTCCCCATTATAGGAGGAATGTCAAGGCTTTGGAAGAGGTTCATCAGGATGCTGCCTGGATTAGAGGGCATTTGCTAATGTGCCAGAGGTTGGACAAATCTGCCTGAGAGGTGGAGGCTGAGGCGAGATCTGATAGAGGCTTAGAAAATTATCAGATGCATAAATAGAGTAAACACACAGTATCTTTTCCCCCAGGGTTGAAATGTCCAATACCAGAGGATATGCACTTAAGGCGAAAGGAGGCAAGTTCAAAGGAGATGTAAGGGTGGCTGTGTGGGGTGGTGTGATAACCCTTTGCAATTACCTGGTTTTCTGCATTAAATACTCATAAAATGCAGTATGATCTCAATCTCAGTCACAATAATAGACAAACACAACCTGCCTAAACTAATAAGACTCAAACAATTGTACTTTTCTTGTCAATACAGAGTACATCATTTAAACAACTATAGTCCAGGTTCAAAAAAGTCTGTGAACCTCTGGAGTAATGCCTTCTACAAAGCTATTTGGAGTCAGGTGCTCCAGTCAATGAGATGAGCTTGGAGGTGTGGGTTGTAGAGGTGCCCTGCCCTAAAAAAAGACACAACGTCAGGTTACTGAATGAGCCTGCTCTTCACAAGAAAGATCTCTTTATGTGCACCGTGCCTCCATCAAAACAAGTTTCAGAGGACCTTAGATGAATTGTAGAGATGCATGAAGCTGGAAAAGGCTACAAAGGCATTTCTAAAGACCAGAGTGTTCATCAGACCACAGTAAGATAAACTGTCTACAAATGGAAGAAACACAGTACTGTTGCTATTCTCCCTAGGAGTGGACATCCTGCAAAGATCACACCAAGAGCACAACGTGCAATGCTGAAGGAGGTGAAAAAGAACTCCAGGGTAACAGCAAAAGACCTGCAGAAATCTCTAGAACTTGCTAAAGTCACTGTTCATGTGCCCACTATAAGAAAAAAAAAACTCAACAGGAATGGTGTTCACGGAAGGACACCACAGTGAAAACTACTGCACTTCAAAAAAAGAAAAAAAATTGCTGCACATCTCAAATTTGCAAAAGATCACCTGGATGTTCCACAATGCTTTTCACAGAAATGCACACTGCTATGTTTAGAGGAAAAAGGGCACTGCACACCATCCCAACCGTGAAGCATTGTTGAAGAAACATCATAGTTTTGGAGCTCCTTTGCTGCTTCAGGGTCTGGACAGCTTGCAATTGTTGAGGGGAACAATGAATTCACAATTGTATCAAGACATTTTACAGGGGAATGCCACCTGAACCTTAATAGAAGTTGGATGACGCAACAAGACAATGGTCTGAAAAACAAGAGTAAATCAACAGCAGAACGGTTTAAAAAGAACAACATTTGTGTTTTGTAATGGCCAAGTCAGAGTCCAGACCTTAACCCAATTGAGATGTTGTGGCATGTGTTGTGGCTGCTCATGCAAGGTATCCCAGGAATATTGATGAACTGAAACTTGATCACAATGACTTCCTTGTTGTTGTGATCAAGTCTGATCACCAGCCTCAGGAAATGTCCAGTGGAGGTTATTGATGTGTAAGGAGGTTATTAAATACAAGGGTTCACATACCTTTTTCCAGCCTGGATTGTGAATGATTAACCCCCAATGTGTTCAAAAAGACATGAAAAGTTTGTGTCATTAGTTTAGGCAGATTATGTTTGTCCATTATTGTGACTCAATGAAGATCAGAATTTGAATAATTAATGCAGAAAACCAGGTAGTTGCAAAGGGTTCACAAACTTTCTTGCAACTGTAGACTTCTAAGAGATGTTTCATGGTACATGAATGTGAGGGAAATGAAAGGATATGGACATTGTGTAAGCAGAAGGGATTTATTTAGTTAGCCATCTGATTCTTAATTTAAATGGTTAGGCACATTGTGTGTTCTACTGTTCTATGTTAATCTCCCCATAAATCCAGTCGCCTCCTGCACTCCTTTCACACACCAAGTAATGTGAGATCACACCCCTCACACACTCACCTATACATGATTAACGTGCTGTATATCCAGTCATCCCCTCCCCTCCCACCTACCAGTTACTGTGGGATCACACCCCTCACACTCACCTACTCATCCCTTCCCCTCCAACACACCCTGGACTGTGTTACGACAGTATTACACAAGACATACATTGGAGTCTACCCGTTCCTGTACATTCAGGCACCTCTTCCCCTTCAACACATCACATACTGACATACACACCATGCTCTCCCCACCACTCACTGTACATCCAGCCAGTCCCCTTTCCCATCTCTACGCGAGACCAAGATGCCCAGTAAAGGCTCCTACAAAATTCTGAACATGAGATTCTGCAGTTGCTGGAAATTGAGAGCAACACACACAAAATGCTGCAGGAGCTCAGAGGTTTAGGCAGTATCTATGGAAATTAATAAACAGTTGAGGTTTCAGTCCGAGACCATGCTCTGATGAAGGGCTTTGGCCCAAAATGTCAACCATTTATTCCTCTCCATAGATGCTGCCTAACCTGCTGAGTTCCTCCAGTGTTTTGTGTGTTACAATATTCTCGGTTAACATAGTTCAGGTCAGGTTTCCTGTGGTGAGCGACTCTCCCTGTCTGACCCCTGGACAGACTAGCTTCATCAGTCAGCCTCTCCTTCCATCACTGATACACAATGGGCCCAGAAGGGCAAGGGCAGGGGATGCTGAGAAATATATTGACTGTTCTTTCCCCATTTACATCCTGGGAACTCCTTCTCTGACAGCATTGCAGAAACACCTTCACATGAGTGGTCTGAGGAGGGAAATAACTCCTATGTTGCCCGAGGGATGAAGGAGACAAATGTTGAATTCTCTCACCTTGGAGGGAGGACCCAAATTGCACCCAGGCAGCATTTCAGAAAGTGGACATTCGTGCCCAGAATTCCCAGGCACCCCACCCCCCACCATCCTGGGCTCACCTCGCTGAACTCCAGTGGCAGCACCTCGGATGGCTGGAGCTCGGCTGCACTCAGGTACAGGTCGGCTGGCCCGCTCTGCAGCTGCTGGGAGGCACAGAGGGCAGGTTCAGGCTGGTACATTTGCGGGGGCACCTGCAGATGTAGGGGGCAGCAGGGCTGCTCTGCCTGGCTCAGGGGCACAGGCTTTGTGCAGGGCACCTCCTTCACCCCCGCGCATGGCTGGAACAGCACCTGGCTGGGGTCTTGACAGATATCTGACAGCAGGTTAAGGCGAATAGCATTCTGGGGGGTTTCTTCTGTGCCACCTTCCCCATCCCACCACAGGGTTGACAGAGAAGAGCATCTAGTTTCCCCAATGTGACCTGGAGACCAAACCAGAGACCCCAAACACAGGACCCATCCCTAAACAGAGGGATCACATAGCCACACCTCCAGTGAGGGTTTGTGAGGAAGGATACGGTTAAGGCAGTGCCTACTGAGTGGAAGAGAGGGAGCAGGACACCGGAGCCCATCTGTTACCACCACACAGCGCAGGGTCTGGCGGGCGCTGGGCTGTGCCTGCTGGGGAAGAGAGAAAACACTGGTCAGTGGGACAAAGTCCACCGCATCTGCCCGCTCACCCTAAAGCCCTCCCAGCAATTGATGCACCCAAAACTGAACCACCACACCCAATACCCACCCTGATCCCTCACCCTCAACTTCTCATGTCCTGTCCCTCATCCACCCAATCACCCTAACCTCACTCCCAATCCCCCGCCCTGACCCCTCACCCCCGGCACACCCAATCCCCAACCAAACCCCTCATCCGCCCTCAGACCTGGTGTGGGCCCCCCTCACTGGCCATCACCCGCCTCTCCTTCAGTTGCCGGTGCAGCAGTGCCTCCAGCCCATATCGCCGGCGATACCGTCGCAAGGCCCTCAGCTTACGCAGGTCCACCCGCTCTTTCGTCAGCATGGCCTCCGGACTACCACCTACCTCCAGCAATGGGGGGAGAGAGGGGGAGAGGGGGAGAGAGATAGACAGACACTGGGTTACACCATCAGTCCCATTCCACCCCCCCAACCTCCTCAACCACACACCAAGTCACCTATTCCTCAGCACTGGTCACTGAGGGGGTAATAGTCATAGAAAAGCACAACACAGAAACAGGCCCTTGGCCTCACCTAGTCCATGCCGAACCATTTAAGCCACCCAACCCCATTGACCTGTACCTGAACCGTAGCCCTCCATGTACCTATGCAAACGTTGAAATTGAGCTCACATGCACCACTTGTTTTGTCAACTCGTTCCACATTCTCACCACCCTCTTAATTGAGAAGTTCCCCCTCGTGTTCCCCTTAAACTTCTCACCTTTCATCCTTAACCTATGACCTCTAATTGTAGTTTAACCCACCCTTGTGGAATACCCTGTTTGCATTTACTCTATCTACACCCCTCATAATTTTGTATACTGCTATTAAATCTCCCCTCATTCTCTCACAATCCAAGGAATAAAGTCCTAGTATAAAAAGCAAAATAATTAATTGTACAAGTATTCACCCCCCTCCTTTAAAATGACACCAAATCATCACTGGTGCAGCCAATTGGTTTTAGAAGTCACATAATTAGTTAAATGGAGATCACTTGTGTGCAATTGATTGCAGTAAAAATACACCTGTATCTGGAAGGTCCAATTGTTGGTGAGTTCGTATTCCGGCAAAAACTACACCATGAAGACAAAAAAACACACCAAGTAACCCCGCAAAAACGTTATTGAAAAGCACAAGTCAGGAGATGAATACAAGAAAATTTCCAAGTCACTGAATATCCCTTAGAATAAAATTAAGTCAATCAAGAAATGGAAAGAATATGGCACAGCTGTAAATCTGCAGGGAGCAGGCTGTCCTCAAAAACTGAATGACTGTGCAAGAAGGGGACTAGTGAGGGAGGCCACCAAAAGATCTGTGACAGCTCTGGAGGAGTTACAAGCTTCAGTGGCTGAGATTGGAGAGTGGCAAAGAGACAGCCACTGTTGAAAAAACTCACATGAAATCTCAGCTAGAGTTTGCCAGAAGGCATGTGGAAAACTCTGAAGTCAGCTGGAAGAAAGTTCTATGGTCTGATGAGAGCAAAATTAAGGCCCACACACAAAATGCTGGAGGAATTAAGCTTTCTGGCCATCAGACTAAACGCTATGCTTGCCGTTAGCCAAACACCACACATCAAAGACACACCATCCCTACCGTGAAGCACGGTGGTGGCTGCATCGTGCTGTGGGGATGCTTCACTGCAGCAGACTCTGGAAGGCTTGTGAAGGTAGAGGGTAAAATGAATGCAGCAAAATACAGGGAAATCCTGGAGGAAAACTGACGCAGTCTGCAAGAGAACTCCAACTTGGGAGAAGATTTGTTTTCCAGCAAGACAATGACCCCAAGCATAAAGCCAAAACTACACAGGAATGGCTTAAAAATGACAAAGCAACACCTTGCACTTTTCTGTATTGAATTCCATCTGCCATTTTTCCAACTGGTCCAGATCCCGCCGATCTTAGTGCCATCCACAAATTTGCTGATCCAGTTACTCACATCATCATCAGATCGTTGATATAGACCCAGCACTAATCCCTGCGGCACATCACTATTCACAAGCCTCCAGTAAGAGGGAAAACCATCTACTACCACTCTGGCTTCTCCCACAAAGCCAAAGTCTAATCCAATTTATTACCTCATCTTGAATGCCAAGCGACTGAACCTTCCTGACCAATCTCCAAGGTGGAAACTTGTCAGATATGACTATAATGACACACCAATTTCTTTACTCAGAGAGTGGTAGCTGTGTGGAACGAACTTCCAGTAGAAGTGGTAGAGGCAGGTTCGGTATTGTCATTTAAAGTAAAATTGGATAGGTATGTGGACAGGAAAGGAATGGAGAGTTATGGGCTGAGTGTGGGTCAGTGGGACTAGGTGAGAGTAAGCATTCGGCACAGACTAGAAGGGCCGAGATGGCCTGTTTCCGTGCTGTAATTGTTATATAATCTATAGGAGCAGAATTAAACCATTTGCCCCATCGAGTCTGCTCCGCCATTTCATCATGGCTAATCCATTTTCCCTTCATGCCCTGACCAATCAAGAATCTATCAACCTCTGCCTTAAATATACCCAATGACTTGGCCTCCAAAGCCACCTGTGGCAACAAATTCTACAGATTCATCACTCTCTGGCTAAAGAAATTATGTCTCATTGAGAAATGAAATGCAGAATTAAAAGGGCTAGAACCTAACTGACTTATTGGCAGCTTGACAAGTCGTTCTGTGAAAATAACATGTGAACAAAGAAGTGTTTGTTCCATGAGAAGCTTCTCAGTCTACCCTTATCTGTATGTGTTGACAATGTATAACAGCGGCTCCACGCAGTATTCTGGGCTTACTCGGCTGCAGATTTTCTCAAGCTCAGTGAGCAGAGACTCTGTGTTTGACAGTTATTCCCTGAGTTGAACCTAAAGGCCTCACCCACTTCTGCCCCAACACCTGGAACTTCCAGCATGCCTTGCTAAGGTCCACACAGGCAACATCCACTGCCTTGCCTTAAATCAACTTTCCTGGTAACTTCCTTGAAAAACCCTTGTGATAAAGCAATGCTGACTATCCCTAATCAATTCCTGTCTGTCCAAATACTCATATGCAGTCCCATAGAAACCTTCCAATAACTTTCCCACCACTGATGTCAGGCCCACTGGCCTATAATTCTGTGTTGTATTTTTAGTCTTTCTTAAACAGCGGAACAACATTAGCCCTCTAGTACCTCACCTGTTACTGAGGATGATTTAACTATCTCTGCTAGGGCTCCTGCAATTTCTGCACTTGCCTCCCCTGGGATCCATGGGGACACCTTGTCAGGCCCTGGGGATTTATCCACTGTGGCGACCTATTTCCTAGCGTATCCGAACCGACTCACAATTAGATAGCCTACGGGGGTTTGCGAGCACAGAGCTTTGGAGCCTCTGCGCCATGGGGGGCCGGTTGACAGAGGCTTAAAAGTGAGGCTGAAGTTTTCGAATAAAGTTTTTTCCTTCGACTGCAGTTACCGACTCCGTGTCGTAATTTTAGCGCTGCGTGTAGCACACCGCTACACCACCCTAATTTGCCTCAAGGACAACAAACACCTCTTTCCTAATCTGTATTGGATCCATTACCTCCCTGCTGCTTTGCCTCACTTTTATAGACTCTGTCTATCTTCCAAGTAAATACAGATCAAAAAATCCTTTTAACATCTCTCCAACCTCTTTTGGCTCCACAAATAGATTTCCATTCTGATCTTCCAGAGGACAAATTTTGCCCCTTGCAATCTTTTTGCTCTTTACGGATCTGTAGAATTCCTCAGGACTCTCTTTAACCTTGTCTGTTAGGGCAACCTCATGCCTTCTTTCAGCCCCCTGATTTCTTTAAGTATTCTCTTACATTTCATGTAAGACCTCATTTAGTCCTACCTGCCTATACCTGCTACGCACCTCTTGATTTCTTAATGAGGGCCTCAATATATCTCGAAAATCAATGTTCCCTGAACGTATTATCTTTACCTTTCATTCGGATGGGAACATACAAGCTTTGTACTTACAAAATTTCAACCTTAAGGCTTTCCACTTAGCAAGTACACCTTTGCCAGAAAACCACACTCGCCAGTTCCTTTCTGATATCATGAAGATTGGCCTTTCTTCAATTTAGAATCTCAACCCACACACCAGACTTATCTTTTTCTATATTTGCTTTGAAGCTAATGGCATTATGATCACTAGAAACAAAGTGTTCCCCTACACAAACATCTGTCACCTGTCCTGTCTCATTCCCTAATAGATCAAATATCACACACTCTCTCATTGGGACTTCTAGGTGCTGACTAAAAGAAGCTTTCCTGAACACATCTGACAAACTCTATCCCATCTAGTCTTCTTACAATACGGGAGTCCCAGTCAATATATGGAAAGTTAAAATCACCTACTATAACAATTGCAACAGTCTGCAATCTCTCTACAAATATGTTCCTCTAAAATTCTTCAGACTGTCAGGTGGTCTATAATATAGCCCTATTAACGCAATCATACCTTTCTTATTCCTCAGTTCCACCCATAAAGCCTCATTACACAAGTTCTCCAGTGTGTCCTGACTGAAGACAACTGTGACATTTTCCTTAACAAGTAATGCCACCCCTTCCCCTTTAATCCTTTCTGCTTAGTCACGCCTAAAACAATGGAACTCTGGAATACTGAGCAGCCAGTCCTGCCCCTCCTGTAACCAAGTCTGACTAATGGCTACATTACCATGATTCCTTATGTTGATCCACGGCCTGAGCGCATCTGTCTTTCCTATGATACTTCTTGCATTGAAATATACACCGCTGAAAACATTAGTTGCACCATGCTCAACCTTTTGATTCCTGATTTTGTCTGAAGTTTTAGCAACGTGTCTCCACAACCTCTCTCCTATCTGTTCTTGCACTCTGGTTCCCACCCCCTTGCAACTCTAGTTTAAATCCCACTATGCAGCACTAGCAAACCTTCCTGCTAGGGTATCAGCCCCACCTCCGGTTCAGGTGCAAACTGCCTCTTCTGTGTAAGTCCTACCTTTCCTGGAAGAGAGCCGAACGACCCAAAAATCTGATGCTCTCCCACCTACACCAACTCCTTAGCCACATGTTACATTTCATGATCTTCCTATTTCTGGCATTACTATTTTGTGGCACAGTTTGCAAACTGAAAATTACAACCCTGGAGGTCTGTCCTTTAGTTAGCACCTAACTCCCTGAACTCACTTTGCAGAACCTTGGCACTCTTCCTACCCATGTCATTGAGTGATACTTGTATAGACCATGACTTCTGGCTGGTTAGCCTTCCACTGAAGAATGCTGAGGACTTGATCCAAGATGTCCTGAACTCTGGCAACAAACCATCCCGGAATCTTGTTCTTGTCCATGGAACCTCCTTTCTGATCCCCTCATGAACCCCCTTTCACCACAGTTTGCTTCTTCTTCCCCTACTTCTGAGTCACAGAGCCATACTCAGTCCAGAGACCTGACCACTGTGACTTTCCCCTGTTATGTTACCCACTCCCCTCTCCCAACAGTGTATTTATTGTTGAGGGCGGTGGCCACAGCGGTACTGTCCTCTTCCGGACTGTCATCCAATTTCTTGTGTCCTGCACCTAGGGTGTAATTACCTCTCTATATGGCCTGCTCTTCACCCCCTCACCCTCCCAAATCACCTTCTAACACAGTGTTATAAGCTACAGCTGGCTGGACTTCTTGCAAGTGTAGTAGCCAGGGACAGCATTGAACTAATTCTGCCTGGCATCCCTACTGTCTAACTTTGTAATAAAGGGAAAATAACAAAGGGAAAACCCTACCTACAGCTTTTTCACCTTCTCTCAGAAAAGCCTCTCCTTGCTGAAGCCTCAAAGAACCACTCTAACAATGGTGCCCCAACAATGGTCCAAAACCTCAAATGATGTCCAGCACCCCTCTCTGTACACATTCACCAGTCACTGAGAAGGTACCACAGTGTAGCCTGTCCCAGACATCACCCAGCTGTACACATCCAAAACTGCCTCCACCTTCATGAGCTCTATGCTTCCTCCACAGCCCATGCTCTGCTCTGACTCACCGGCAGCCTCAAGATCAGGCTTGCAGGAGTGCAGGTAACGTCGCCTCTTCTCCTTCAGCAGGTGTTGGAGTCGTTTGAACTGGTCAATGTAGAGAGACTGCAGGCGGATCAGCTTCTCCCGCATCACCAGTGCCACCTCCTCCGCTGTGTACACTCCTGCATGCCTAGGTGAATTGTAACAGGTTAATCTTTGTGCTAGTGGAATGTCTCATCACCACCGTGTCCTTAAATGTAACAGAAATGTCTACTGGGTCTCTAATCACTATTATGGGAATATACCATGAGAATGTAATACTGTAGGGACAGCCATTGAACATGGTGAACATAGGGCTGGGACTCATTAAAAGTGGTGACAAGTGATGACTGATTCTAACTGGGTGGTTTAAGATGGGGTTCACTTCACTTACTGCAGCATCTTGTATCAGTGGAAAGGCTATAGAGTGATCTGGGGGGAGGGTAGTTTTCATGGGGTTTTACTAAGAAAAGGGGTGCTGTGGATCAGCAGAACAGGAGGTGTGCTGCAGTGAGAAGGGCCTGTGCACGCCTAGATAAGTATCTTAATGCTAGCTCTGTTCTGTCTTAATAAACGTAGTATTGTAGTTCTAAGTACTGGTGATATTGGTGTTGATGTCTTTCTGTCTCATAGTCAGATGGAGAACCTGCAGTTTTAACAAAATGCTGGGTGCAAGGCAGTAATGTCAAAGAGGATGTGAGTGGGTGCAGTGAACTAGGACATGGTGGGTAGAATAAGAAGCAGCTTGGCCCAGAGAAGGTGAGAGAATGTGAAGAGCCTCTCTTCCTTCATATTGGGCCTGTACTAGGTCGACTCACTCTGAGGACAAGTTGGATCTCGATTGATGGCAGCCTCAGGGTCAGCGCATGGTTGGCTCTCACTCATTCACTCACTTTAGAGGGTCCTCCTGGTCACTGTCGATGCTGTCGGCCTCACTGTCCGGGTCGCCCCTCCATGTCTGGTCCAGAAGCACTGTCTCGGGCTCCCCCTCACTCCAACTGTCCTCATCTGTAGGTGGATGGACAGGAGGGCATCAGAAGCAGGGTGAATGCTGGTTGGGCTCCCCACTACCCTGTCTTGCCTTTATCTCATCCATCCTCATCTCTCACTCCCTCAAGTGAGACCTGTCTGCCTCTGCCCCAACACATCCCACCCTTCACTGTGAGCCCACATCTTGGATCTAGACTCTCAGTCCCAACTTGAAAAATACTGGTTTTAAACATCTCTCATTCCTGAAGCTCAAGGAATAACCTCCCATTTTGCTGCTACAGTGGTAGCTTTTGGATCCCCATCCCTGAAAAAGTCTTGTGGTTTTATACAACTGTAAGGTAACACTTCAGTCTCCTACACTCCAAAACTCAAGTCACAGGCCTGCCTAGCCCTCACACTGTGCTGTGCTATATCCCACCCAAACTCTTTCTACAACACAGTTCTGGGTGCAGCCTCATCAGTGCCTGAAACATAATAGATTCTGCAGATGCTGGAAACACACACAAAATGCTGGAGGAACTCAGTAGATCAGGAGGCATCTATGAAAGTGAATAAACAGTCGATGTTTCAGGATGAGACCCTTCTTCAGGACTGGAAAGGAAGGGGAAAGAGGCCAGAATAAAAGGTTGGGGGGGGGGGGGGAGGGAAGGAGAACGAGCTAGAAGGTAATAGGTGAAGCCAGGTGGGTGGGAAAGGTAAACGTCTGGAGAAGAAGGAATCTGAGAGGAGAGTGGACCATGGAAGGAAGAGGCACTAGGGGGATGTGATAAGCAGGTGAAGAGAAGTAGCAAGAGGCCGTGAGAAATGAGAGAGGGAAGGGAGAGGAAAAAAATATTCTGACATCTTCCCCCCTTCCTTTCCAGTCCTGATGAAGTGTCTTGGGGGCAGAGGGCATGGGGTAGAGATTGCACCAGATCCATCCCTGGGACCGAGAGTCTGTTCTGTGAGGAGACTAGGTCCTGTATTCTCTGGGGTTTCAAAGGAGGAGATAATACTATGGGGTTTAACAAGGCAGGCATGGAGTTGATGTTCCCTCTCGTAGGAGGTACAGGAGTCCCAGTCCCAGACTAAATGGTCAGTTGTTCAGTACAGAGAAGAAGAGAAATGAAGCTACAGAACTCAGAGACCACAGCAGGGTTGTACTCACTGCTAACAAGTCACTATATTGGGGAAATAAGCAGGGAAGGAG
The DNA here is from genome assembly GCF_030144855.1 of Hypanus sabinus. Classification (NCBI taxonomy): domain Eukaryota; kingdom Metazoa; phylum Chordata; class Chondrichthyes; order Myliobatiformes; family Dasyatidae; genus Hypanus; species Hypanus sabinus. Next base: position 33,920,573 of record NC_082738.1, on the reverse strand, counting down.
GGAGAGGGTTGTTCTTGCAAAGCTACTGTTTCAGGGCCCATAAAACATAAGACCAGAATTAGGCGACTCAACACATCAAGCCCCATCCGCCATTCCATCATGCCTAGGCCTTTCAATATTCAGTAGGTTTCAATGAGAAGTCCCCACTCAGTTCCTCTAAGCTCCAGCTCGTATGAGACCAAAACCATCAAACAGCTTTCATACGTTAACCCTTTCATTCCTGGGATAACTTGTAAATCTCCTTTGGATCCTCTCCAATGCCCACACATCCTTTCTTAGTTAAGGGGCCCAAAACTGCTCACAATAGTCCATGTGCAGTCTGACCGATACCTTTAGAAAGACTCAACATTACATCCTTGCTTTCATATTCCAGTCCATAAGACCGTAAGATATAGCAGAAGTAGGCCATTCAGCCCATTGAGTCTGCTCCATTCAATCATGGGCTGATCCAATTCTTCCAGTCATCCCCACTCCCCTGGCTAATCAAGAACCCATCTATCTCTGCCTCCACAGCCACCTGTGGCAACAAATTCCACAGATTTACCATCCTCTGACTAAAGTAATTTCTCTGCAATTCTGTCCTCTTGTAATGAATGCTCTGTCCGCGCCCTTCCCTCTCCCACGGCCACTGGAACCTGTACCAAGTATCTTGCTGGCCTCGCTCTGGCTGCTGTCTGGTCCCTGGGAGCCCAGATCACTCTTCAGGTAGCTGCTGAGCTGGGCAAGCAGCACCTCAGGTGAGGGGCTGGAGCTGGGCTTCTTCGATGGGACCCTCATGGCCAATGCATTCCTTCGGGCATGCTCTGTACAGAAAACGACCCTGCAAAGGGAGAGTGGAGCAGAAGAGGACAGATGGTTAGCGGGCAATGCGCAAGCCCAAAGCTCCTGACCTAGCCCAAGCCCTAGTAAGTGGCTAGGAAAGAGGGACCACCAGGAAACATTTCCTTGCTCCTCATCAACACCATGGCTACAAAGAGCAGGCGAGGAATCCTGTATAACTGGCACCCAAGACCCCCCGACACCTCAAGGCCTTTCTGCTGTCTACATGTCAGGAGTGTGATGGAACTCTCTACATATCACTGGGGTGAGAAACTCGACCTCACCCGGGACAAAGCAGCACGCCATCCCACTTACCTCCCAGCCCCCTTAACCACTGGCAGTCAATAGCTGCAGCGTGCAGACATTCGTCTGGGCTGCTCCAATAACCCCTCCCAAACTCATCACCTCTTGCCCAAGAGGGCAGCAGCATATGCAAGGGATCATCACCAACACCACCCAACCCCTCTGGGAAATAATCATAGTGCTTTTCCCAGCACGAGGTCCCAGAAGCCAAGGCTACCACCTACCCATCTTTCTTCTCTGGTTTGGGTGCTGCATTTGGGCACCTCCTGCTATTTTTGGATGAGACGTAACTGCACTGCTTGAAGGGAGCGTTCTTGTCCTCAAGGATGTGCTTGAGACAGAACTCCTGGCCCTCCAATCGGGGCTGTGAGCATGGGCGGTGAGAGAAGGAGCAGGCCAGGGTCTCTTGCACCCTGGGGATAGGGGTGAGACGCCCCCGCGTGGAAGGCAGCACATGGATCCGGATTCTGTTCATGGCCACGGAACCTCCCTTAGGCCCACGTTGACACCTGTAAAACACAACAGTAGTTGGTTCATGCTCCTTTTTCCAGACAGGGCTCAACTCCCTCAATGACAGAGGTCCTCGGAAGGACAGTTCGGTCCTGCATAAATGCTGATGGTGGGGGTGTGTTAGGAAACAGAAAGAGATTATCAAACAAGACACCTTTGTTCACTCAAGAGGTTTACAAGAACCCCAAAAGCAGCCTGGTTCATCACTTGTCAATGTTGTAGGTGGCCACACATTGACCTCAGCTTTGTTCCTTCCCATCAGTCCCCACAGCTTCTCTGCAGAGTAAAGATCCATCTGTCTTGGGACCTTGAACATCTTCAGTGATTCTGCTTACCCAAATAATAAGAGATAATATAAGAAATTCCTCCCAACCTGTCTAAAATGGACCATTAATTACCCTGTTACTGCGTACCTGCACCCCCACCCCACCATTCTAAATACTCCCCCACCTTGATTAACATTCTCTGAGTATCCATCCTGTCAAGGCCCTTCAGTATCCAGAATCAGGTTTAATATCACTGGCATACAAGCTCATAAGATGCAGGAATAGAATAAGACCTTATTCTTCTGAATTCCAGTGACTACAGGTCCAGAGCCATCAAATGCTACTCATATGTTAAGCCTTTCAATCCTGGAATCATTTACATGAACCTCCTTTGAACCTTCTCCAATGCCAGCACATCCTTTCTTAGATAAGGGGCCCAAAACTACTCATGATACTCCAAGTGAGGCCTCACCAATGTTTTTTAAATGCTCAACATTACATTTTCCTCCCTCACCATTGACTCAACCTGCAAATTAGCCTTTAAGGAATATACAGTCGGCCCTTCTTATCCGCGGATTCCGCATCCACAAATTCAACCAAACACGAATCGAGAAAACCTGGAAGTGCTCTTCCAGCACTTGTTGTTCGAGCATGTAGACATTTTTTCTTGTCATTATTCCATAAACAATGCAGTATAACCAGCATTTTATATAGCATTTTCATTGTATTAGGTATTATAAGTAATCTCAAGACGATTTAAAGTATATGGGAGGATGTGCGTGGGTTATCGTGCATCAGGGTCGAAAAAAATCGGAAGTTCTCTTACTAAGTAAGTTGGAACAGGTACATCTGGTGTTATTTAGCGTCAGTTAGTCAAACGTTTGTCTTAGTATATAGTATATACTTTACCTTTCTATGCATATGAAACACTTAAGAACATATGTTTCAGCACTGGGCTCCGGAAGTTTCCAAGCTCGATCTAGTGACAGATCACTATGGAGTGCACTCTCCACCGTGCCGGGTTGACATGGAGGATCAAAAACCCAAAAATTAAACCACTGCATTGCTTAGTAATAATTATAGCTCTCATCGGGGCAGAGCCTTTCTTACTTTATCCTTTAAAATTGTTCTGATCGTTGACCGACGTAGCCTAACACTTTTACAATGACCGATGGCGTTTCACCTCTTTCCGATCGCTTTATTATTTCCACTTTATTTTCAATCGTGACCGTGATTATTTTTGTAAACAGAAACACTGCGGATTCAGAGCTCTGGCGCCGGGTCCTAATGTCCACCGCACTGAGACAGGTTGAATAAGGGACTTCAGCATCCACAAATTTTGGTATCTGCAAAGGGTCCTGGAACCAATCCCCCGCGGATAAGGAGGGCCGACTGTATATATAAAAGTAAATGAGCAGTGCAAAACAAGAGCAAAAATGATAAAAAATTCTGAGGCAGGTATGTCATCTGGATCAGATAGACTACACTCCAGGGTTCTGAAAGAGGTAGCTGAAGAGATTATGGAGGCATTAGTAATGATCTTTCAATAATCAATAAATTCTGACATGGTTCCGAAGGGCTGGAAAATTGCAAATGTCACTCCACTCATTCAGAACTGAGAGAAGAAGAAGAAAGGAGATTACAGGCCTGTTAACCTGACCTCAGTGGTCAGAAAGATATTGGAGTCTATTATTAAGGATGAGGTTTCAGGGTACTTGGAGGTACATGATAAAATAGGCTGAAGTCAGCCCCTAATCTATGCCCTCTACTTTTGGTTCCCCCTACCAGTGGGGGGGGGGGACGGGGGGACTGTACCATTCACCTGCTATCCAAGACTGATGATTTACCTCAGCATTGGCATCTGCCCACATAATACCAGAACCCTTAGCATCTAATATCTCAACCCTGATGAGTCTTTGATAACTCTCTGCACCCTCCCCTATCTCTGAGCACAGGCAAATACAGCCAAACAATGCAATCTAAAATTTTGCCAATACCACGGCTGGAGGTAAAATCTCAGGTGGCATAAAATAGTGAATTGGATCAGCTGGTTGAGGGTTGTCTCAACAACAACCTTACACTGAACATCAAGACCAAGAAACTGATTGTGGACTTCAGGAAGGGGAAGTTGGAGAACACACACCAGACCTCATTGAGGGGTTTGAAGTGGAAAGCATGAGCAGTTGCAAGATCCTGAGTTGGCACCTTACAGGAGCTATCCTGTGCCCCCACCCCACCCTTCATTAGGACTGGAAAGGAAAGGGGAAGATGCCAGAATAAGAAGGTGGTGGGAGGGGGAGAAGAACAAGCTGGAAGGTGATAGGTGAAGCTGAGTGGGTGAGGGATGAAGTGAGAAGCTGGGCAGTGACAAGTGCAAAAGGCAAAGGACTGGAGAGGAGGGGAGAGTGGACCATTGGGTCTCACCAATGCACAAGTGGCTACATCAGGAGCATGGGATACAGTAGACGATCCCAACAGATAAACAGGTGAAGTGCTGCCTCACCTGGCAGCACTGTTGGGGACCCTGAATGGAGGTGAATGGGCAGGTGTAGCATTTCTCTCACTTGCAGGGACATGTCCCAGGAGGAAGATACTGGTAATTTTGTTCTTTCTTATCCCCTCCCCTTCTGTCAGAATGGATAAGGGAATCACAGGATCCTTCAGAAAGTTGAGAGTGGGTGGGTGGGTGGGTGTAAAGACACGTTTGTTAGCATAGCAGAGTCAAACCGAAGATGGCAGAATTGGCAGAGAATGATTTGTTGGATGTGGATGTTCGTGGGGTGATAGGTGAGGACAAGAGGAACTCTATCCCTGTTAAGGTGGTGGGAAGGGGTGAGTACTGCTGTCCAGGAAATGGAGGAAATGCAGGTGAGAGCAGCATCAATGGTGGAGAAAAGGAAACACTCTTCTGGGAACATATGTTGCAGAGATGAATGAACTGATAAAAGGGAATTGCATAGGAATTGCATGGGAAGAGGAACAGTCAAAATCGGCATGGTAATCGGCTATGTATTACGCTGGGTATCTTCAGCAACACAGACAAATGCTGGAGGAACTCAGCTGGTCAGGCAGCATCTATGTAAAGGAATAAACAGTTGATGTTTCAGGGCAAGACACTTGATCAGGACACGTTAGTGATGAAAAAACATGATTCAAATTCACTCCTCCTTTAAGGCAGTTTGTGAGAAGCTGCAGGCCCGTCTCTGCTGTTATATTTTAGGCTGATTAATAAAGGCAAGTATTCTATACGCTTTCCTAACAATCCAATGTCTCTCTGTTGGCCAAATCTCCTAGAGACTGCCTTTAAACCCTTAACACCAGAACTGATCTAGAGCAGTTTTAGTGTTGGGACTTCCATGGGACGATGGCTATTGAATTTCTGCTAATCCCATGGAAGATGTGTTTTGAGATCGGCATACCCAGCCGTGAAATAACTTCAGCTTCAACATGGTTAGTCGTCTGTAAGCTATTACTGTGAATGGAGTTTGGCCAAGGAGGCAGTTCGTAACCACACGGGAGGCAGACATGTTTTGGGGCGAATATTCGATCTAGGAGGTGGAATGATAGAGACTTTTGTTGGCCTTGATTCCATTGACCTCTGAACCTCGAAGCCACACCGCCATCTTGTCTCCATCAAGGGGACTATCCCGCCAACCGATTCCTCCCAAAAATCAACCCCTCCCTCTCTAGACTTTCCAGCAGGCTTCTCCCCATCCTCCACCGTACCTTCCCTCCAGAACCCAGAGGCATATTTCCACAGAAGCACGACATCGCCCTCACTCCGTCAACGTTCGCCAATCTCAACTCAGCCACCTCCAGTCTGGCAATGGACGACCGAACAAGGACTCGATCACACCCCTTCCTCTTCCTATTGGTCGGACTCCAAATGTTCCTCGTAGCTACTGGATGTTACATCCGTCAATCAACGCCGGACGTTGATACGAAGGCGCCTCGCGCTTGATCACGTCCATCTAACGAGCAGCCCTCGCGGCTATTGGATGCTCAGGTCAATCAACACTGGCGGTGCTCTCAATCATTACTCCATGCACTGGCACCTCCCTGATAAATGGATTAAGAACAGCCGCCCAGCGCCGCTTGTTCTTATTGGCTATCATCTACGTCAATCAGTAAAATCTGGAGCGGTTCAAAAATAATACCCAAAAACCTGAGATCAAAATAGAATATGATTAATATACTAAAAGCTGCGTAGGCAGCGCCACTGAAAAGTTAACCTTTTCAGGTCGATAAGGTTTCCTCAGGAATTAATTTTGGAATAAATACTATCCGCCCGTAACAGCGACCTTCCACGCTCCGCACTACCCATTGGTTGTTTGTCATGTCTATCGAGCAGCTAGGCACCAGTCCCGCTCCCTCAAATACTAAAGAGCTTTCAGACTATATCCCACCTACTCCCGTTGTGGATTGGCTATCATATCGATTTGGTCAGGCGGGATTGGATGACCTTTCCGTCTTTTAAGGCGGTGTTTGCATAATCCTTTGGTTTAATCACGAAGAAATTGCGTTCAGTTTTTACAGAAGGTGTGGCTTCAAGTAATAAAGAATACTGAAGAAAGAAACCATTGACGCATTGCGGCCGACTAGGGAGCAGATATCACAATGGCCTCCCCCCACCCTGTCACGAGTGTCTCTGTCGTCACTGCGCAGGAGCAGAGGTGGAACTCAATGTCTATATATAGGGGTGCTTCGGCGTTCTTTCCCCCATTCCCCGCAGAGGCTGCAGCCACGGACGTGTCGATTATTCGAGTAGCTCTCCAACTTCAACACATCGTTGTTTTTATTTTTTTTCTCGAGTGTTTACCGTTAGCGACCACAATAAAACGGGCTGCAAAGTTGGTCTTGCGAGTGTGTTTTTAATCTGGCAGAAAGAGGGAGACCTAAGTTTTTAAAAAAAAGAAATAGGGCGAGCCCTCTGCTCGAATTGGAGTTCGGCGCAGGCGGGAGGAGCGCGTGTGTTGACGTAAGGGGCGCGCTTGCTCACCCGCGGCGGTTCTGTTGCCGTAGGGGAGGGAGAAGGTGGTGGCGGCGCGCGCGTACTCGCCCACAATGATTCTTGTGACGTATGCACGTGGATGCACGCGGCCGTTCCGCGTTCCTCCCCGCCGGCGCCGTGTGGGGGAAATGGCGGCAGCGGCTGCGTCGAGTTCCTTAGTGCCGGGCAGCCGCTGGTGCTTCAGCCGGCAGCAACTGCAGGACAGCCCGTCGCGACGGGGCGGCGTGGACTGGGACAAGGAGTTGTCGTACCGGCAGCAGACTGCCAACCTACTGCAGGATATGGGCCAGCGGCTCAGCGTGTATCCTCAGGCCTTGTGTGTGCGCGCTAGGCCGCGGCGAGGGATGGAATCTGGGGATGGGCTGGGCCGGGGCTGTATTATTCTGGACAAGGATACGGAAAGGAGCAACTCCCTCTCCTCTTAGTCTTTAGTCCCCTTGGTGAGAGGCAAACTAGAAATTGTCCCTGTTGAAGGAATCACCCGGGACAGGGATATGAGAGGAAACATCGATCTGGATGGGCTTTTGGGAAGGAGAAGCACAGGCTGGGGAACGGATTCGCGGTGAGAGGGAGTAGGGTCCCACCGGACCCTCGGGCGAGGGTGGGGGTGGCGGTCATTGAATAGTCGGGAAACAAGGTTACCATCATCCGTTTGCAGTTCTTGAGGGTAGAGCAGCCTCAATGAAGTGTTGGGGAAAAAGGGAGCCTGGGGTGAGGTGGATGATGGGGGCTTGGATCTTGTATAGGGATGAGAGAGAGTAGCCCCTCCCCCCGAAAAAGTCAGATCCTCTGGGTGTAAAGTGCCTGGATATGAGGGCGGTGTTACAGAGGGAGGCTGGGGCCAGCATGAATAGATTCTGAGCAGTGTGGTGGAGATTGAGCCTGGGTTGCCCAGACTTCGGGGAAATAGAGTGGGAAGCTGGGGTCAAAAAAGAAGGCAGGAGACATTCAACTGGTCAGGTAGTATCTGTGGAAAGGGAGGGAAGAATGGTTAATGTCAATGGAGTGGAGGGATGGAAGATTATAGAGAGGAGGGGTTGAGTGGGCTGGAACTTTATTCATTAGCATGTAAGAGGCAAAGATACAGGAATGGGATTCCCTGAAAGAGGTGTCATAGACAAAATTGTGAAGAAAGTTTGGCTTTCTGTTAGTGCATTGAGCTTAGAAGTTGGGAGATTGTATTGCAGTTGTACAAGATGTTGATGAGGCCACATTTGGAGTATTAAGTTTTGGTCACCCTACTATAAGTAAATACCAATCAGCTGGAAAGAGCACTGAGGGGATTTACAAAGACATTACCAGGAATTGAGGGATTAAGTTATTGGGAGAGGTTGAGCAGATTGGACTTTTCTCATTGGAGTAGTAAGAAACCAAGATTGACCTGTTATTGGTTATAATCATGGGGGGTGATTAAGGTGAATGCCCGGTTTTGGCAGTTGATGTTTTGGTCAAGACCTTTCATCTGGAGTCATGTTTAATAGCAGCCAGAGGTGAGATTTTTCTTTCACCCAGAAAATGAGCTGCCACAGATGAAGTGGTTGAGGCAGGTGCATTAACAATATTTAAAAACTTCTTGAACAGGTACGTGAGTAGCAAATGTTCAGAGGAATGTTTCCAAATTGAGATTGGGACCAATCTTAGACTGTTGGTATAGTCCAGTTGCAATGAATGACCTGTTTCTGTGCTTAGATGGTCATTTTTAACTTGGGAAGAGGCCAGGGATGCTTTGTGAAGGGAGGCCTGGGCACCAGTTTGAAGTAGTGCCCTGAATCCAGGCTCCTGTCCTTGGTCTCTTCCTTTCACGGGGCTCGTAATGTTAGTGGCATTGTTTATTCTGAGGGCAAAAGCCTGTGGGTGAGTTGTAGGGTATGATTGCCAAGGACCAAGCAAGAAGCCACTGAGTCAATTTCTGCTTTGTGGTTCTCGGGTTTCTGTATCTTGACTGCATCCCCTTTGTTCATCTGCTTAAATCGTAAACACTTCCATCGATTTGCTGCTTGTGCAGTATCTTGCTTTCCTGGGTAATAAACACAATTCACATTGCTCTGTAATCTGCATAAGTAAGTTATCACAGAAACAGGTGCTTTGTCCCATCCATTCCATGCTGATTTGGCCTGTCTAGTCTACCTACATCCAGACCATATCCTTCCATTCCTCTTTTATGTACCTATCCAAACTTCTCTTAAATGTTGCAATTGAACCCATATCTAATGCTTCTGCCAGTTTGTTCCACTCTCACACCACCCTCTTGAGTGGGAAAAAAGGTTCCTCCTCAGCTTCCCCTTTAAATATTTCACCTTCAACCCTAACCTCTCTAGTTCTAATTTTACCCAACCTGACTGGCAAAAGCCTGCATGCATTCAACCTATCTCTTTGCTTAACTATAAGATCTCTGCTCATTCTTCTAAAGGTAGCAAAGTTCCCTGGTTCTAAAGGAATCAATCCCAGGGCACAGAAAGAAATGAAAGTTATAGTAGATATATCTGATAATTTACCAAAATTTTCTGGGCAGGTTCTGGCAAAATGGAAAACAGTAAATGTCATGGCAAAGTTTTTAAAAAGGATGCAGGCAAATGGCCAGTTAGCTTAAAATCTATTCAGGAAAATGCTGGGTTATCATTTAGGGAAAAAAAAATTAGAAGTGGTTCACCAGGCAGGTGCAGCATGGATTCAAAAAGGGCAGGTCCTGTTTGACAAACTTACTGGAGTTCTTTGAAAATATATTGATTGCAGTGGATAGAGGGGTACACATGGATATTGTATATTTGGATTTCCTGAGATCATTCAATAAGATGCCACATGAGACTTAGCTATAAAGTAAGGATGCATGAAGTTGAGGGTAATGTATTAGCGCGGGGAGAGGATTGGTTAACCAGTAGAAGGCAGAGTTGGGACAAATGGTTGTTTCTATGGCGAGTGGTATGCTGTAGGAGTCCATGCCAGGCCCGTAACAATATACATTATTGATCTGGAAGATGAGACTGAGTGTAGCGGGAAGAATTTAAAAAGAAGACAGCTTTTAGAGCGGGCGTTGGAGTAGAGGTAGACAAAGTAGCAGGGGTTTGGCTCAATGGGGCTTCAGCGATAACAGTTCGAGGCAAGGTATGTTACTTGTGTAGAATAGAAACAGGACGTATGTGTGTGAGGCTGGTGTTCTGTACTGGGTGTCAGATGTGGGAAGTCCAGGAGACTCCCAGCCTCCCAGATGGCCATATCTGCACCAGGTGCGTGGAACTGCAGCTCCTTAGAAACCGTGTTAGGGAATTGGAGCTGCAGCTCAATGACCTTTGTCTGGTCAGGGGAAGTGAGGAGGTGGTAGAGAGGAGCTATAGGCAAGTAGTCACACTGGGGCCTCGGGAAACCGATAAGTGGGTAACAGTCAGGAGAGGGAAGGGCAGGAGTCAGATACTAGAGAGTACCCCAGTGGCTGTACCCCTTAACAATAATACTTCTGCTTGAGTACTGTTGGGGACGGTCTGCCTGGGGGAAGCAACAATGGCCGTACCTCTGGCACAGAGTCTGGCCCTGTGACTCAGAAGGGTAGGGAAAGGAAGAGGATTGCAGCAGTAATAGGGGGACTCTATAGTTAGGGGGTCGGACAGGCGATTCTGTGGACGCGGTAAAGAAGCATGGATGGTAGTTTGCCTCCCAGGTGCCAGGGTCTGGGATGTTTCAGATCGCGTCCACAATATCCTGCAGTGGAAAGGAGAACAGCCAGAGGTCGTGGTACATATTGGTACCAATGATATACGTAGGAAAAGGTCCTGAAAAATTACTACAGGGAGTTAGGGAGGAAGCTGAGAAGCAGGACCTCAAAGGTAGTAATCTCAGGATTATTGTCTGTGCCACGCGTCAGTGAGTATAGGAACAGAGTGAGGTGGAAGATAAATGTGTGGCTAAGGGATTGGAGCAGGGGTAGGGATTCAGATTTTTGGATCACTGAGACCTCTTTTGGGGCAGGCGTGACTTGTACAAAAAGGATGGGTTACACTTGAATCTGAGGGGGACCTATATTCTGCTAGGGAGGTTTGCTAAGGCTATCGGGGAGAGTTTAAACGAGAATTGGTGGGGGGTGGGAACCGAACTGAAGAGACGGTTGGCTCACAAATAGAGAAAGCTTGAAGACAGTGTGAGAGGGAAGATGGGCAGGTGATAGAGAAGGGATGTGCTCAGACTGATGGTTTGAGATGTGTATTTTAATGCAAGAAGCATCATGAACAAAGTGGATCAGTATTTGATGTTGTGCCATTACAAAGACTTGGATGGCTCATGGGTAGGAATGGTTACTTAGAGTGCCAGGCTTTAGATGTTTCAAAAAGGACAGGGAGGAAGACAAAAGAGGTGGGGGTGTGGCACTGCTGATCAGAGATAGTGTCACAACTGCAGAAAAGGAGGAAGTCATGGATGGATTGTCTACAGAGTCTCTGGGTGAAAGTTAGGAACAGGAAGGGGTCAATAACTCTACTGGTTGTTTTTTATAGACCACTGAATAGTAACAGGGACATTGAGGAGCAGATAGGGAGACAGATTCTGGAAAGGTGTATTAATGACAGGGTTGTCATGGTGAGAGATTTTAATTTCCCAAATATTGATTGGCATCTCCCTAGAGCAAGGGGCTTAGATGGGGTGGAGTTTGTTAGGTGTGTTCAGGAAGGTTTCTTGACACAATATGTAGATAAGCCCAAGAGGAGAGGCTGTACTTGATCTGGTATTGGGAAATGAAACTGGTCAGGTGTCAGGTCTCAGTGGGAGATTATTTTGGAGATAGTGATCACAATTCTATCTCCTTTACCATGGCATTGGAGAGGGATAGGAACAGGCAAGTTAGGAAAGCATTTAATTGGAGTAAGGAGAAATATGAGGCTGTCAGGCAGGAATGTGGTAGCATAAATTAGGAACAGATGTTCATAGGGAAATATACGGCAGAAATGTGGCAAATGTTTAGGGGATACCTGTGTGGTGTTCTGCATAGGTACATTCCAATGAGACGGAAAGGATGGTAGGGTACAGGAACTGTGGTGTACAAAGGCTGTTGAAAATCTCGTCAAGAAGAAAAGCTTACGAAAGGTTTAAAAAACTAGGTAATGATAGAGAAGATTATGAGGCTAGCAGGAAGGAGCTGAAGAATGAAATTAGGAGAGCCAGAAGGGGCCATGCGAAGGCCTCGGCAAACAGGATTAAGGAAAACCCCAAGGCATTCTACAAGTATGTGAAGAGCAAGAGGATAAGATGTGAGAGAATAGGACCAATCAAGTGTGATAGTGGGAAAGTGTGTATGGAACCAGAGGAGATAGTGGAGGTACTTAATGAATACTTTACTTCAGTATTCACTATGGAAAAGGATCTTGGCGATTGTAGGGATGCCTTACAGTGGATTGAAAAGCTTGAGCGTATAGACATTAATAAAGAGTATGTGCTGGAGCTTCTGGAAAGCATCAAGTTGGATAAGTCTCCGGGACCGGATGAGATGTACTCCAGGCTAATGTGGGAGACAAGCGAGGAAATTACTGAGCCTCTGGTAATGATCTTTGCGTCATCAATGGGGACAGAAGAGGTTCTGGAGGGTTGCGGATGTTGTTCCTTTATTCAAGAAAGAGAGTAGAGATAGCCCAGGAAATTATAGACCAGTGAGTCTTACTTCAGTGGTTGGTAAGCTGATGGAGAAGGTCCTGAGAGGCAGGATTTATGAACATTTGGAGAGGCATAATATGACTAGGATTAGTCAGAATGGTTTTGTCAAAGGGAGGTCGTGCCTTACGAGCCTGATTGAATTTTTTGAGGATGTAACTAAACACATTGATGAGGGTAGAGCAGTAATTGTAGTGTATATGGATTTCAGCAAGGCATTCGATAAGGTACCCCATGCAAGGCTTATTGAGAAGGTAAGGAGGCATGGGATCCAAGGGGATCATTGCTTGTGGATCCAGAATTGGCTTGTCCACAGAAGGCAAAGAGTAGTTGTAGAAGGGTCATATTCTGCTAGAGGTCGGTGACCAATGGTGTGTCTCAGGGATCTGTTCTGGGACCCCTTCTCTTCGTGATTTTTATAAATAACTTGTATAATGAAGTGGAGGGATGGGTTAGTATATTTGCTGATGACACAAAGGTTGGAGGTGTTGTGAATAGTGTGGAGTGCTGTCAGAGGTTATAGTGGGACATTGATAGGATGCAAAACTGGACTATGAAGTGGCAGATGGAGTTCAACCCAGATAAGTGTGAGGTGGTTTATTTTGGTAGGTCAAATATGATGGCAAATATAGTGTTAATGGTAAGACTCTTGGCAGTGTGGAGGATCAGAGGGATCTTGGGATCTGAGTCCATAGGACAGTCAAAGCTGCTGCGCAGGTCAACTCTGTAGTTAAGAAGGCATACAGTGCATTGGCCTTCATCAATTGGGGGATTGAGCTTAAGAGCTTTTTCCCAGGGCTGAAATGGCTAACACGAGAGGGCACAGTTTTAAGGTGCTTGGAAGTAGGTACAGAGGAGATGTCAGGGGTAAGTTTTTTACACATAGAGTCGTGAGTACGCGGAATGGGCTGCCAGCGACGATGGTGGAGGTAGATATGATAGGGTATTTTAAGAGATTCCTGGATAGACACATGGAGCTTAGAAAAATAAGAGGGCTATGGGTAATCCTAGGTAATTTCTAAAGTGGGCTGAAGTGCCTGTATTGTGCTGTAGGTTTTCGATGTTTCTTTAAGTTTGCTGATGATACTAAACTGAGTGGAGAAGCAAATTGTAGAGAATGTGGAGAGTCTGCAGAGAGATATAGATAGGTTAAGTGATTGGCAAGGGTCTGGCAGGTGGAATAAAACATTGGTAAATGCAATGTCATCCACTTTGGAAGAGAAAATAGAAGATCAGATTATTAAATGATTGCAGCATGCTATTGTGTAGAGAGATTCATGCTTGTGCATGAATCACAGAAGGTTGGTTTCCAGATCCAACAGGCTATCAATAGGGCTAGTTCAATGTTGGCCTTCATTGCTAGAGGGATTGAATTTAGTGGGGTTGGTTATGCTGCAGCTGTACAGGATGCTAGTGAGGCCACACTTGGAATACTGCATGCAGTTCTGGTAATATAGTGGCTTTGGAGACAGTGCAGAGGAAATTCACCAAGTTGATTCTGGAGATGTGAAGAGATTGAGTCTCCTGAGACCATACACACTGGAATGAGAAGGAATCTTATAGAAACATATAAAATTATGAAAAAGATATATCCGATAGAAGCAGAAAAGCTGTTTCCACTGGTGAGTGAGACTAGAATAACAGGACATGGTCTCAGGATTCAGGTAAATAGATTTATAATGGAGATGAGGAGGAAGTGCTTTTTCTAGAGAGTAGTGAATCTGGAATTCTCTGCCCAGGGAAACTAAAGGCTACATCATTAAATATATTTAAGACACGGTCATGGTCTTAGTGAATGGTGGACAGGCTTGTTAGCCTAGATGGCAGACTCCTGCTCCTGTGTCTTATGTTCCTGAGTTCCAATGAATAAAATTGTAGCCTATTCAACCTTTCCCTGTAACTCGGGTCAATTAAATCCTGGCAACATCCTTCTAAATTTTCTCTGCATTTTTTCAATCTTATCATATCTTTCCTGTAGGTAGTTGACCAGAACTACACACAATATTCCAAATTTGGCCTCACCAGCATCTTGTACAACTTCAACATTACATTACAACTCCTGTACTCAGTGCCATGACTTATGAAGGCAATGTGCCATAAAGTCTCTTTACCACCCTGTTTTCCTGTGACGGCACTTTCAAGGAATTATGGATCTGTATTCCCAAGTCTTTTGATTGCCTTCCTCACTGTCCAATATGCCCCAAGTCTTGGTGTAGTCTGCAAATTTCTGACTGTAGCTTAATGTTTATTACATTGCTTCAGCAGAAGCTAGGTAAGAGGTTTTCCATTATACCTGGTCCTGGGTGGAGATTAAGCCAAGGTATGAACCAACCAAGCTTTATGTTTGCCCACGAGTTATTAATTCTCACCCAGAAGTCAATGAATGTTTCCTGCTTGGAACCGATGCTTGTGGTCCCAACTTTTACTGTCCTGAGCTTGTACACTGAAGATCCTTGATTGTATCCTTGTGATGCTGTCCTCAGGGAATAGAAAGGAATCAGAGTAGATGTGAGATCGAAATGTGCTAGTTTTCAGAGGGATGTGAATCCCTGCAAGTAAGTACACTTGGTCTCTCCCTCCTCTTTCCTTTCTCCTCCCTTCTCTCTCCTCTGCCACCCCCCTCTCCTCTTCCCCCTCTCTCCCTCTCCTTCTCCCTGGTAATACCACATGGTGTCATAGGAAGATACAGCATGGAAACAGGCTCTTCTTCAGCCCACAGTGTCTGACCAACAAACCACAAATTTTTACATTAATTGTAAAAATATTCTACCCTATTCTTCCATGCCCACATCAGCTCCACCCAGATTTGATATTCACCTGCACACTAAGCATAATTT
Organism: Hypanus sabinus; assembly: GCF_030144855.1. NCBI lineage: Eukaryota > Metazoa > Chordata > Chondrichthyes > Myliobatiformes > Dasyatidae > Hypanus > Hypanus sabinus. Next base: position 33,905,199 of record NC_082738.1, on the reverse strand, counting down.
ACAGCAGCATATTAACCTACCAGCTGAACATTTTTGGGTTGTTAGAGGAAACCCACAGAGTCACAGACCATGACTGCTCCACACAGACAGCTCTGTGGTCTGGGATCAAAGCCAGCCTGCTGAGGCTAGGAGGGAGCAGCTTCTCTAGCTGTGCCACTATGGGTGTCTGTCTCAAATATTATGTACCAGTCTGTCCTCTGCACTTACCACAGTATAGACGTGCAAGGGAGGGAGTGCAATGAAGGTTCAGATTGGGATAGAGGTTTTCTCCTGTGAGCAGAGGTTAAGTAAACCGAGCCTGTTCTCTGCTGAGCTGAAAAAGGGAGATGATCTTCCTGAAAAATAACACGTTGATCTTAAAGTTCTGGGACCTCTACTTTTCGTGATTTTTATTAACGACCTGGATGAGGGGATAGAAGGGTGGGTTGGCAAGTTTGCAGACGACACAAAGGTAGGTGGTGGTGTAGATAGTGTAGAGGATTGTCAAAGATTGCAGGGAGACATTGATAGGATGCAGAAGTGGGCTGAGAAGTGGCAGATGGAGTTCAACCCGGAGAAGTGTGAGGTGGTACACTTTGGAAGGACAAGCTCAAGGCAGAGTACAAAGTAAATGGCAGGATACTTGGTAGTGTGGAGGAGCAGAGGGATCTGGGGCTACATGTCCACAGATCCGTGAAAGTTGCCTCACAGGTAGATAGGGTAGTTAAGAAATGCAGCTCTATAAAACTCTAGTTAGGCGACACTTGGAGTACTGTGTCCAGTTCTGGTCGCCTCACTATAGGAAGGATGTGGAAGCATTGGAAAGGGTACAGAGGAGATTTACCAGGATGCTACCTGGTTTAGAGAGTATGGATTATCATCGGAGATTAAGGGAGCTAGGGCTTTACTCTTTGGAGAGAAGGAGGATGAGAGGAGATATGATAGAGGTGTACAAGATATTAAGAGGAATAGACAGAGTGGACAGCCAGTGCCTCTTCCCCAGGGCACCACTGCTTAGTACATGGCTTTAAGGTAAGGGGAGGAAAGTTCAAGGGGGATATTAGAGGAAGGTTTTTCACTCAGAGAGCGATTGGTGTGTGGAATGCACTGCCTGAGTCGGTGGTGGAGGCAGATACACTAGTGAAGTTTAAGAGAGAACTAAACAGGTATATAGAGGAATTTAAGGGGGGTTATATGGGAGGCAGGGTTTGAGGGTCGGCACAACATTGTGGGCCAAAGGGCCTGTAATGTGCTGTACTATTCTATGTCTATGTTCTGTGTTAAATCAAACTGCTGGAGGAACTCATTGGTTCAGGCAGCATTTGTGGAGGGAAAGGAATAGTTGATGTTTTGGATTGAGATCCTGCATTAGGACTGAGAGGGTGAGCATAGGAATAAAGAACATTACAGCACAGTACAGGCTCTTTAGCCTACGATATTGTGCTGACCTTTTAACCTACTCTCTTCCCTCCTACATAGCCCTCCATTTTCCTTTCATCCATGTGCCTATCTAAGAGTCACTTAAATGTCCCTAATGGATCCGCTTCTACCACCACCCCAATCCAATTGAATCCAATGCATTCACCACACTCTGTAAAATAACTTACCTTTGACATCCCCCTAATACTTTCCTCCAATCACCTTAAAATTATGCCCTTGTGTTAGCCTTTTGGGTAAAAGGCTCTGGCTGTCTGCTCAACCTATGTCTCTTATTATCTTGTACACCTCTATCAAGTCACCTCTCAGCTTCTGTTGCTCTCAAGAGAAAATCCTTAGCTCACTCAACCTATCCTCATAAGACATGGTCTCTAATCCAACCAGCATCCTGATGAATCTCTGCACCCTCTCTAAAGCTTCCATATCCTTCTTAAAATAAGGCGACAACTACTGAACACAATACCCCAAGAGTGGTCTAACCAGAGCTTATCTCATAGCTCTTGAACTCAGTCTTCCGACTAATAAAGGCCAACACACCATATACCTTCTTAACAGCCCTTCTGGGTGGAGGGAGGGAGGTAGAGGCTAGTATGTGATCGGTGCAATGAGGGATGATGGACAGATGGGGTGTCAATATGTGTTTGATGTTCCCCCTGGCTGTGATGTCTAGTACTTGAGATCACAGTCTCAATATCAATGAACAACTACAGATTAGGATCAGGTTTATTAACACTGACATATATCATGAACTTTTTTTTGTGGCAACAGTACAGTGCAAGATATTGAAAAAATACCGCAATTTACACTAAAAACATAAATAGTGTATAAGAGGAATAGCAAGGTAGTGTTCATGGTGTCATAGACTATTTGGAAATCTGATGGCAGAGGAGAAGAAGCTGTTTCCTAACATGATGAGTGCGCGTCATCAGGCTCCTCTACCTCTTCCTTGAAGGTAATAATGAGAAGAGGGTATGTTTCAGATGGTGAGGGCTGTAAATGTGAAACTAACAGAAAATCCTGGAAAAACACAACAGATCAGGTAGCGCCCGTGGAAAGAAGCAGTTGTTTGGGTCTGCAAGCCTTTGTCAGAAAGAGAAGAATGCAGGCAGAGACTGCAGCTGCTGAAATCTGCCCCCAAAAACAACTAATTGCTGGAGGAACTCAGCAGGTTGATGTTCCTCCATAAAGAGAAAGGTACAAGTCAGTTTTCAGTTGCAGAAGTAGGGATGTGTGGAACAAATTCAGCAGGAAGCAGCACACAATATGCTCCACGCAATGGCTGTAGGAAGGATGACATAAAGGTGTATGATGTACAGAAATCATAGGAGAAAGGATGTTACCAGGATTAGAGAGCTTGAGTTATAAGAGGAGACTGAATAGGTTGGGATTGTTTTCCCTGGAGCGAAAGAGGCTGAGGGGATGACCTGATAGATATAAAACCATGAGTGGCATGCAGGGTAAGGGAATCTAAAACTGGAGGATATATGTTTCAGGTGAGAGGGGAAAGATTTAAAGGGGACCTGAGAGGCAACTTTTACATTGAGAGGGTGGCAGGTGTGTGGAACAGGCTGTCAAGGAAGTGGTTGAGGCAGGTAGAATTGCGATATTTAAAAGACATTTAGACAGGTACATAGATTCAAAGGGATATGGGCCAAATGTTGGCAAATGAGACTGGTTTAGATGGGATTCTTGGTTGGCATGGACCAGTTAGGCTAAAGGGCTGATTTCCACGCTTTTGACTATGGAGGAACTGGGTTGGGGGGGGGGGGGGGTTTGAGATAAAATGTTTCCTCCAGAACACTTAGTCATGGAGGCAGCAGAGATCCCCTTCCCATATTTAAACAAGACAATGGAATCAGTGGGAAAAGTACGGGCTGGGCTAGGAATCTCTTTACCCAATGGATCAAATGGCCTCCTGTCTTGGTGTTTTCAATAAATTGTGAGTTCCAGTTCCGGTACTCCTCTCTTGCATCCTTTCCAAAGCCTTTGTATTTTTCCAAAAGACCGGTACCCATAAATGAACCAGCTCTAGGCAGACAGATGTCTCAGAGACATCTGGGGCAAATTGCTGCCTTTTTTCCTCCCCTCACAGAGTGAAGACATGGCCATAAATGAAGTCTGGCAGCAAGGAGAACTTTAGGTTAGAGGTTAAGAAATACAAGGGTCATGGTGGGAAATTGTAAGCAAGGGGTTGCAAACAACTGTGATGCTTCTGAAGTTAAGTATCTAGATGAGATTGGAGAAGAAAGATGATATGATCAAAGAGCGAACGTTGCAAGAGTAAATGCTTTGATTTTGCTTTTGGAAGTACCATGACTTTTTCATGCTGGAAAATGAGATGAATGATGATGCATTCATAGAAAACACTATTGTAATTCTATAAATATGTAGTTTCTTGAGCAATTACAACTACTAGAAATTTATTAACGTGAGTCTATGAACTGTGTGCTTGCTGCTGTGTATAACTGTACTAGGCTTGAAGTTGGGGTAGTGTGTTCTTCCTCCTTAACGCAGTATCCGCAGTTCCCAGCTTACCATCAACACGGCAATTGTTTACATGCACCGGTTTTATATGCAGCAGTGTTTCACCAAGTTTCATCGCAACGTAAGTGTTCTGTCATCGGCTTAGAACAGATTTATGTCAGCACATGGGTGATGTAACTATCAGCTGTGAACCCTGCTGTCCATATCTACATCACACGTCCTGTTCCCCGGTGAATGTGTGACACTGCCTCAGTGTTACTATATGACTGTATCACACACATATAAATCTGTAACATTGTATAACATACAAACTTTTTGTGAATTTTAGTACTATATATCGCACACAAATCCTATAAGCTATAAATAGATAGCCACAGGCCCTGTAGTTATTATTCAGTAACATATCATTGAAGGCCCCTGTACTGTTAATGTATGGCACAACACCATAACGCACACATTCTCCTATAGATCCACTTCAGCACTGTATCACTGACTGTACAGTTGATATATGCCACTATATCCAGGTTTCCCCCACTATTCGAAAGTAGAGTGTTCCTATGAAACGGTTCGTAAGCTGGAATGTCATAAAGTGAAGAAGCAATTACCATTTATTTACATGGGAAAAATTTGCGAGCATTCGCAGACCCAAAAAATAACCTACCAAATCATGCCAAATAACACATAAAACCTAAAATAACAGTAACATATAGTAAAAGCAGGAATGCTCTGATAAATACACAGCTATATAAAGTAGGAGTACTTTTCTGCAATTATTGCAGCACTGTCCACCGTAAAGAAAATCTCACACAAGTGCTCTCGGTAGTACTCGTGGCAAGAACACTCGGCGCAAGTGCTCTCGACAGAAACACACGGTGCAGGTGCTCTCGGTAGTACTCGCGGCAAGAACACACGGCGCAAGTGCTCTTGACAGAAACACACGGTGCAGGCGCTCTCGGTAGTACTCGCGGCAAGAACACACGGCGCAAGTGCTCTTGACAGAAACACACAGTGCAGGCGCTCTCGGTAGTACTCGCGGCAAGAACACACGGCGCAAGTGCTCTTGACAGAAACACACAGTGCAGGCGCTCTCAGCAGCACACGTGGCAAGAACACACGGCGCAAGTGCTCTTGACAGAAACACACGGTGCAGGCGCTCTCGGTAGTACTCGCGGCAAGAACACACGGCGCAAGTGCTCTTGACAGAAACACACAGTGCAGGCGCTCTCGGTAGTACTCGCGGCAAGAACACACGGCGCAAGTGCTCTTGACAGAAACACACAGTGCAGGCGCTCTCAGCAGCACACGTGGCAAGAACACACGGCGCAAGTGCTCTTGACAGAAACACACGGTGCAAGCGCTCTCGGCAGAAACACACGGTGCAGGTGCTCTCGGTAGTACTCGCGGCAAGAACACACGGCGCAAGTGCTCTTGACAGAAACACACGGTGCAGGCGCTCTCAGCTGCACACGTGGCAAGAACACTCGGCGCAAGTGCTCTTGACAGAAACACACGGTGCAAGCACTCCCGACAGAAGCACTCGTGGCAAGAACACTCAGCGCAAGTGCTCTTGACAGAAACACATGGTGCAGGCGCTCTTGGCAGTGCTCGCGGCAAGAACACTCGGCGCAAGTGCTCTTGACAGAAACACATGGTGCAAGCGCTCCCGGCAGAAGCACTCGTGGCAAGAACACTCGGTGCAGGTGCTCTTGGCAGTACTCACGGCAAGAACACACGGCGCAAGTGCTCTTGGCAGAAACACTCTTTCCAGTAAACTTTAAGCTATGAAGCTGCCAAATTATACCAAATAACATATAAAAATACACAGCTTATATAAAGTAGAAATAATGTACATCCAGTGCAGTTTCACTTGCCGGAATCGGGAAGACAGCGAGCACACTGATGATGGTGTGTTAGGCTGAGTCGTTGGAGGTTGGGGTGGTGGGAGGTAGAGGAGACTGGGGTGTCATCTCATCGTCGTCTGTTTCCATCAGGGCAGGCAGGTCACCTATGTCTGCCTGCCTCGATGTCGCAGGTCTAGTTTCGTCGTCTGATGTGGAAGGCTTGTAAAACAACAGTAGGCTTGACTGCTTAGCCTCATGCATTTTTCTATCATACAGTTCTTTGTAAGCACTCAAACCATCCTGCAAAATATGCCCTAAACCTACGTACCCTTTCAAAATTAAAGTCATACTTTTCTGCAATCATTGTAGTGCTGCCAATCGCAGCGAATATCTCTTGCAATTGCTTCACGTTCAATTCCTGGATGACTTCACTTTTGGGCCGTTCACTACTGCGTTCGGCTTCAATTGTTATCCTTTCCTCTTCATCTGTCAGTTCTTGGTCATGGGATGCCAAAACCTCTTCAACATCATCTTAGTCAACTTCCACAAACCCAGCCTCCTTAGCCAAACTCACTATGTCCTTACTTCGTTCAGCACGATCGAAGGGCTTTATTATGTCTAGTTTTACGCTAAGTGTATAACACCCTTACGCGCTCTTTTAGGCTTTTCCGATACCTTAGAACTCATCTTGCTAACGGATGCACAAAATAAATCAACATAAAGCACAGATGCTCACAGGCACGTGTTTAAGCAATGGTGGCTAGAATGCAGTTCCAGGGGCGGAGCTTGGTTGTTAAGCGCGCGCTGCCTTTTTTCATGCTGTGAAAACACCTTCTGTTAGCGAAAACAGGTAACTAATGTAGGTCTTTCGTAACAGCGAGGTGTCGTAAAGCGAACGATCAAAAAACGGGGGACACCTGTATTGTATAGTTAGGCCATGTCATACACAGGTCGGATGAACTGTTAAGTGTGTAGCATTATCGCATACAGGTAGTGTATAGTTCTGTATCTATCACACACAATCCTATACAGTTACTGTGCAATGCTGTATCACATACAATTCCCAAAGAGTTAATGTATTTATCCTTTCTAGGATCAATGTACAGTACGATAACATATACAGACCTGTGTTCAGATAATGAACAACATTGTCACACTTAATCCTTTGCATAACTACCGGCCAATGATGTTGCATGCACGGCATCTATACAGATGGTATACAACACATTTATATACAGTCCCTTTCATACTATGAATTCAGTTTATGACACATAATCTTTTGTACAGCAGTTAAAGGATTGTGTATCACTCAGAATTGCTGTAGAGTTAATGTACAGCACTGTATCACACAGTCCCTATTCCATCCATTGTGCTGCCACTCTCTGACCCTCCCTTGTACTTTGCATAGATCATCGCTCCTGCCACTCTCTTCTTAGCCGCCAAGGTGGAAGAGCAACCTCGCAAGCTGGAGCATGTAATTAAAGTGGCGCACGCCTGCCTGAACCCACAGGAACCCCCACCTGATGTCAAGAGTGAGGTAGGTTCCAGCTGAGTCTTGTTTGGTGGACACCCTTGGCTCAACACCCACGTGCTCCTGGATTTTGGCATCCCTTCTGCTCTGAGAAGTGTCACTATTGAATGGGAGCAAGCAAGCATCATATGAAAAGTTGAGTGAGTTAGGGCCTATTTTTTGGAGTGAAGAAGGATGAGAGGCAACTTGACAGAGGTATATTAGATCATGAGGGGTATAGACAGAGTGGGCATACTGTGCCTTTTACCCAGGACAGGAATGGCCAAAACTAGAGGATATTCATTTAAGATGATTGGAGGAATGTATAGGGGAGATGTCAGAGGTAGAGTGGTTAGTGTGAGGCTGATACATTAAGGACATTTAAGAGGCTCGTAGATAGTCACATGGATGATAGAAATAATGGTGGACTATGTGGAAGGAAACAGATCTTGGAGGAGGTTAAAGTTTGGCACAACATTGTGGGCCTGTACTCCTGTACTTTTCAGTGTTCTATAATGTTCAGAGTATGCATACACTCAGCTGCAAGAATAGTTCTACATTTGTAACAGTCTTTCTTTGGCAACTTTTATAAACATGTTATTTTCTCTGGTGCGGCGGAGGCTGAGTGGACATCTGATTGAAGTTTAAAAAAATTATTAGACCCATAGATAGTCATGATCTTTTTCCCAAGGGTGTAAATGTATAATAATAGAGGGTATAGTTTTAAGGTGAGAGGGGCAAGTTCAAAAGTTCAAAGACATCACAGAACAGAGATGAGGAGGAATTTCTTTAGTCAGAGGGTGGTGAATCTGTGGGATTCATTTAAAGCAGAGGTTGATAGGTACTTTGTAAAGACATCAAAAGTTATGGGGAAAAGGCAAGAGAATGGGGTTGAGAGGGAAATAAATCATCCAAGATCAAATGGTGGAGCAAACTTGATGGGCTGAATGGCCTAATTCTGCTCCTTTGTCTTATGGTCTTAAGGGGGTGTGCAGGGGACATTTTCTTACACAGGGAGTTGGTGCCTGGAACGTGCTGCCAGGGATAGTTGTGGAGGCAGATACAATGGAGGCGTGAGATTCCCAGACACATGAATGTACATGGATATGGATCATTTGTTAACATAGGGGATTAGGTTTAATTTGGCACAGAGGGTGGGCTGAAGGGCCTGTTCCTATGCTGTACCATTCTGTGTTCCACCTTAGAAAAGTGAGCTGTGCAAGTGTGGCACCGGTGAATTGAATCAACTGGAGACTGCAGCAGTTTATAAACAGTACTCTGGAGCAGGGCAGGTTCATGAAGAGTGCACTTTTCAGCATCACACCGTTGGAATGGGTCCTTCGGTGTTTTGTACATTTGGAAAGAGCCCATTTGGGTGCCGTACTTCTTGGCTGAGATGTCCACTCAGAGCTTTGTGCCTTTGAGCAGTGTCAAGCTGAGCACAGCAGCTTTGGAATGCATGAACTGGAGTGTGCAAATTGGCACAAACCAATTCCCTCACTGCATCATTGGCTTTGTGCGCTGGAGGGCCGTACTTCTGGCATTTGTCCATCAGGATCATGTCACTGCTGGGGGTGTGAGTGGCTGGGTGAGCACTCTGACCCCTCTTCTTACTTACCCCTTGAACGGGACCCCACCAAGAAACATCAAACCATTGTCTCCTGTACCATCACCGCCCTTATCAACTCCGGAGACCTTCCATCCTCAGCCAAAAAACTCATAATTCCCACACTCCGCACTGCTCGGTTTTACCTCCTCCCTAAGATCCACAAGCCTGACTGTCCCAGTAAACCCATAGTTTCGGCCTGCTCCTGCCCCACCAGACTTGTATCTGCCCATCTGGACTCCATTTTGTCACCCATTGTTCAGTCCCTCCCCACCTATACCCGGGATACATCCCATGCCCTCCACCTCTTCAATAACTTCCAGTTCCCCAGTCCCGACAACTTCATTTTCACTATGGATGTCCAATGCTTATACACTTCCATTCCCCATCAAGAAGGCCTCAAAGCTCTCCGCTACTTTCTGGACAATAGATCTCACCAGTTCACCACCACCACCACACTCCTCCGGTTGACAGAACTGGTACTCACACTTAATAACTTCTCTTTTGGCTCTTCCTATTTTCTTCAGACCAAGGGTGTAGCTATGGGCCTCAGCTATGCCTGCCTCTTCATTGGTTAAGTGGAAGTCTATGCTCCAAACCTATACTGTTACTGCTCTTCAACTTTTCCTTCGACACATTGACAACTACATTGGTGCTGCTTCCTGCACTCATGCTGAGCTCATCAATTTCATTGACTTTGCCTCTAACTTCCACCCAGCCCTCAAATTCACTTGATCCATCTTGGACACTTCTCTCCCCTTTTTTGATCTCTCGGTCTCCATCTCTGGATACACTGTCCACTGACACTTCTATAAACCCACTGACTCTCATAACTACCTCAACTATACCTCTTCCCACACTACCACATGCAAAAATGCTATTCCCTATTCCCAGTTCCTCCGTCTCCGCCTCATCTGCTCCCAGGATGAGGCTTTCTGTTCCAGGACATCTCTAATGTCCTCTTTCTCTAAGGATCGTGGTTTCCCTTCTGCCATCATCAATGATACCCTCACCCGCATCTCCTCCATTTCCTGCACTTTGGCCCTCACCCCATCCTCCTGTCACCACAACACGGACTGTGTTCCCCCTGTCCTCACCTTCCACTCCACCAGCCTCTGGATCCAGCATATTATCCTCCGCAACTTCCGCCACCTTCAACAGGATCCCACCACTAAGCACATCTTTCCCTCTGTACCCCTTTCTGCTTTCCGCAGGAATCATTCCCTCCGTGACCCCCTGGTCCACATGTCCCTCCCCATAGATCTCTCACCTGGCACTTATTCCTGCAAGCATAAGTGCTACACCTGTCCCTACAACCTCCTCTCTTACCACCATTTAGGGCCCCAAACAGTCCTTCCAGGTGAAGCAACACTTCACTTGTGAGTCTGTTGGGGTCAGCTATTGCATCCAGTGCTCCTGGTGTGGCCTCCTCTACATCAGCGAGACCTGACGCAGATTGGGGGACCGCTTCGTCAAGCACCTACGCTCTGTCTGCCACAACAGACAGGATCTCCCAGTTGCCACCCACTTCAACTCTCCTTCACATTCCCATTCGGATATGTCCATAAACGGCCTCCTCTACTGCCATGATGAGGCCAAACTCAGGTTGGAGGAGCAACACTTCATATACCATCTGGGTAGTCTCCAGCCCCTTGGCATGAACACTGAATTCTCCAACTTCTGGTAATTCCCTCCCCCTCCCTTCCCCCTTCCCAGTTTCACTCTGCCTCCTCCTCCAGCTGCCTAACACGTCTTTCATGATTCTGCCTTCTTCTACTACACATAGTACTTTCCTCTTATGTTCCTTCTTCACCTCTCCGGCCTATCCCCTCCCTGCTTCCCCTCCCCCACCCCTTGATCTTTCCTCTGATTGGTTTTTCACCTGGCACCTACCAGCCTTCTTCCCACCCTCCCCCCACCTTCTTTATAGGGCCCCTGCCCCCTCCCTCTTCATCCTTGACGAAGGGTCTCAGCCCAAAACGTTGACTGCTCGTTTCCACGGATGCTGCCCTCCAGCGTGTTGTACGTGTTGCTTTGACCACAACATCTGCAGTGTACTTTGTGTGAGCATCAGCACAGACCTTTTTCTCTCTCTCTCTCTCTCTCTCTCTCTCTCTCTCTCTCTCTCTCTCTCTCCCTCTGAGAGAAGGAGAGTGAAGCCAGCAGTACAGATCAGTGGGTGAGAGTAAAGCTGGTACTCCTAGAATGCTGTGGAAAGGTGTGGCTGTGAGATCTCAGTGCTGCTCCCTGTAATCCTGCTGCCCTCTCTGTCACAGGCCTACCTGCAGGAAGCACAGGACCTGGTCATCCTAGAGAGCATCATACTGCAGACCCTGGGTGAGTCTGGAAATGAGGAGGGTGGATTGGAGCATGGGGAGGGTGGAGAAGTGGGAGGAGCACTAAGCTGTAGTTTATAATCTCCCTGGGGCTCCAGGCATGAGAGACATTTATTCTAGGTTTATTTTGTTGGGCCTTCCCATCCTTCAGTGAGCAACTCCTGATTCTGTGCTATAGGCTGAAGGAGCCTGTTCCTCGGTACAACAGGTTCCTGATGGGTTGTGACCTCTGCTTCCCACCCACAGTGGGTCCAGGATGGGCTGCTGTCTGCACAGGAGGATCTGGAGGGGTGCAGGGAGCTCAATCTGTAACATCAGGTTCTGGCAGTGATGGAAGTGACCACCCCCTCCTCAGATATCCCCCAGTGATACCGCTTGCACTTGCTGTGACCTCTCCTCTCCTCTCCCTTTCAGGCTTCGAGATCACCATAGATCACCCGCACACTCATGTGGTGAAGTGTACACAACTAGTCAGAGGTAAGGTATTGGTATATTACTGTCACGTGTACTGTGATACAGTGAAAGTCCTGTCTTATACTGTCCATTCAGATCAGATCATTACACAGTGAATTGAGGTAGAACAAGGTAAAACAATAACAGAATGAAGAATAAAGTGTCACAGTCACAGAGAAAGTACAGTGTAGGTGAACAATAAAGTGCAAGATCATAACAAGGTATATTGTGAAGTCAAGAGACAATCTTATTGTACAAGAGGTCCATTCGGATGTCTGATAAAAGTGGGGTAGAGGCTATCCTTGAGCCTGGTGGTATAGGTTTTCAGGCTTTAATAACTTCTACCCAATGGGAGGTGGGAGGAGGGAGAATGTCGTGGGGTCTTTGATAATGTTGGCTGCTTCACTGAGGCAGTGAGAAATGTAGACAGATTTCATAAAGGCGAGGCTGGTTTCTGTGATGTGCTGAGCTGTGTCCATCTTGCAGAGCAATTGCTGTACATCTGGATAGAATGCTTTCTGTGGTGCATTGATAAAAATTGGTAGGAATCAAAGAGAACGTGCAGAATTTCTTTGGTCTCCTGAGGAAATAGAGGTTCTCCTGAGGTTCACACTTAGGAATTTGAAACTCTCAATCCCAACACTGTTGATGTAGACAAGAATGTTTGCACTGTTCTCCCTTTTGACCAGTTCTTTTGTTAACATTGAGGGAGAAGTTGTCATGATATGTCACAAAGCTCTCTGTCTCCTTCTTGCACCCTGACTCATTGTTATTTGAGATAAGGCCTAATTCAGCAATGTAATTTGCTAACTCGGGGAACAAGATGTTAAGGGGACAAGAAGGTAAGTGAACTGGGTGTGCTGTAGTGTCGTACAGCAAGGAAACAGGCCATTTGGTTCATTGTGTCCATGCTGACCCCCATTTCACAAGCACTTGCTCCGTAAATTTCCCTATCTTGGTGATACCAGTGCTACTCCAGATAACTCTCCAATGTCGTGGGAGTCTCTGCTTCCACTCCCACCTCAGACTGTTTTAGATTCCAGCCCCCCCCTCCCCACAATTGGGATATAAGACTCCCCCCTCGTAGGCACTCTAAACCTTTGGAGAGTGCAGACACTGGAATCCAGAGCTCAGTGAGTTGAGCAGTATCTGTGAGGTAGAGAGGGACTGTCAGTAGAGACCCTGCATCAGGAAATCTTTCCTCAGCTCCTTTCAGCCTCACGGAATCTCCCCAACCCACTGAGTTCCTCCAGCAGACAGTGCGTTGCTCCCTCTAAACCCCTCAACAGACGCTCCCACTCACTGTGAGGAAAAGACTTATCTACCCCTTCTACACCAACCCTTAGATGTTGTGTTCCAGATTCCAACCCCGCCCCCCCGCCCTCTGGGGGGAAACATTACCCATAACTTCAGAGGAAAGAGATCGCTGTGCCTTTGGCAATGATCCTTGCGTCCTCAATGGCCACAGGAGTAGTAGGACCAGATGATTTGGAGGGTGGCAAATGATGTTATTCCCTTGTTTAAGAAAGGGAATTGGGAATTATAGACCAGTAAGTTTACTTTAGTGGTGGGCAAGTGGTTGTAGGAATTATGAGCATTTGAAGAATCTTAATCTGAATAGGGATAATCAACATGGCTTTGTGAGGGGCAGATCATGCCTCGGGCCTGATTGAATACTTTGAGGATGTTGTAAGGGATTGATAAACAGGTTTCGAAGGTTTGGATCAACGAGGGAGAAGGAACACTCCCAAGTTGCAAGGTATTTTATTAATATAAGGTGATAAGGATAAAGAAACATATAACTAGGGCGCCTAAGACTTTTGTAATTTTAATGTATTGCACAGTACTGCTGCTGCAAGGAAAATCTGATTTCATGACATATCTGAGTGATGATAAACCTGATTCTGATATGCATCTCAATTGTGGATTGGGAAGGGGACAGGGAGAGGGGAATCATGGTTGGGAAAAGGGAAGAGAGAGGGAAGTACCAGAGAGGGAAGTACCAGAGAGGGAGGGTTTTGTTTCTGAACTAGTCTTGCTTGTTTTCCAAAATTTTATCAGTCAAGACTTTACTTTGCCAACTGAAATGGTTTTACTCAGCCTTGAAAAAGAATTCAAGTTATCACATTTGCTGTGGCGATGTTTGCTGAGCTTGGCAGTAAAGATTGTAGATGTTTCATTACCAGTTGAGCTGACATCCTCAGTGCGCAGTTGTTGGTGTTTCTGTCGCATTTATGTTCACTTGCCTCAGTCTTGATTGGCTATCCAGTTTACCTTTGAATTCCATTGGCTCACCTTTCTTTGGTTCTTAGGGGGCTCATGGATGGTGTTTATTTCAATATGTCTGTTTACCGAGTTATCAAAGGAGAACCATGCTTCTAAAAATTCTCGTCTCTGCCTCATTTGCCCATGCCAGAACCTCCATGGTGTCCCAGTTAAAGTGATGTCTTTCTTGGTCTTCCTGGTCATCAGTGGCAATGGATCATGTCTCCATACCACCAGTGTCTGTTCCCATAAATAAGTTGAGAGTTTATGTCCTGTCTGGCCTACGTAGTTCCTGTTGCAGTCTCCACAGTTGATCCAGCACACAACATTGCTTTAGTCGGTTGTCTTTAATGGTACCTAGGTTCTTAAGACAAGTTCCTAAAAGTCACTGTTGGTTTGTGAGCGATTGTGATTCCATGAGGTTGGAGTGGTTGAGCTGTCATTACTGATATATTCTTGATTTAGGGCAAGGTTGCGCACTGAGTAAGGTCTGCGCGACTCCTTAGTAAGCATCTCCTGATGAAATTCTGTGGGTATTTGTTCTGGGGCATATTGAATAAATGCTTCTCTTCCCTGGCCTGAAGTACACTGGTGCTGCAGTGTGTTAGTGCTCTCTTAAATAAGGGGCAAATGCAGCTTTTCTTGGGACAGGCTGGGTGGTTGCTGTTGTGGTTACCCACAGAATTTCATCAGGAGATGCTTACTAAGGAGAGAAAGTCAAGCAGACCTTATTCAACGCACATTGAAATGCATGACATTGTGGGTCAAAGAGCCTGCACTGTGCTGTAACGTTCTATTAGACCATAAGACATAGGAGCAGAATTAGGCCATTTGTTCCATTGGGTCCACTCTGGCTTTCCATTATGGCTGATCTATTTTCCCTCTCAACCCAATTCACCTGCCTTCTCCCCTTCATCTTTGACACCCTCACGAATCAAAAATCTATCATCATCCACTTTTAAATATACACAATGACTTGTCTCCACATTTATCTGTGGCAATGAATTCCACAGATTCACCACCCTCTGTCTATTCTGAGGCTGTGCCCTCTTGTCCTAGGTTTTCCCACTATTGGAAACATCCATTTTGGCCAATGCCTTATAAAACCTCTGCTCTACACTTTCTCACAATTTGTACCCATGCCTTCATGTTTTAAACTTCCTGATCATGACAAAAAGATTTTTACCCTTATCTGTCCTCCTCATAATTTTGCACATCTCTATCAGGTCCAGGGAGAACAGACCTAACCTCTCCATTCTCTCCTCAAAACCAGAACATTTCATGCCAGGCATCTTCCTGGGAAATCACCGCTGTATACTCAAAGTTGGGGAAAAAGTTAAAGGGGGTGAACAGTCAAAGTGGAGTTCATTGTCATTGTGTACAGGTGCAATGAAAAACTTACTTACAGCAGCTTCACAGGCACAGAGAATCAGAAACACAGCATTCACAAGGAGACATAAATTATGGCAGAAAGAACACAACTAGAACAAAATGTTCATTGTAGTGCAAAATGGTCACAGTGTTTCTGTACTGAGGTGGTGATCAGGGTTGTGCTGGTTGGCTCAAGAACCGATGGTAGAACGGAAGTAGCTGTTCCTGAACCTGATAGTGTGGGACTTCAGGCTTCTGCCCCCCTGCCCCCTGCCCAATGGGAGCTGTGAGAAGATGGCAGGGCCTGGATGGTGGGGAAATTTGATGATGCATGATGTTTTCTTGGATGTGCATGTGATTTAATGGGCAGAGCTCACTACTGTCTGTAGCTTCTTATGTTCCTGTGCATCGTGATGTAACCAGTAAGGATACTTTCAACAGTATATCTGTAGAACTTTGCTAGGGTGTTTGGTAACAAGCTGAACTTCCTGAGAAAGTAGACACCAGCACACCTTCCTTGTGATTGTGGCTTTACATCTTTCCAATCTCTACAACCAACTCCTCTCTCTCTGTGACCCCCTTTGACCACTGTACCTTCCCTATCTCTGTGACCTCCTGACCTCCTCCAGCCCTTACACCCCCTCCTCTCTGTAACACCTTCCAGCCTTTATACTCCTCCCTTTCTCTCCAATGTCTAACCCTTGCTCCTTGACCAAGCTGTTGGTGGGTGTCTCCAACATCTCTTGCTGGCTCAGAGGTTGGTAGTTCCCCATGATGTTAATGGTGCTGCTGTTGCTTACTAAAATACAAAACTAACCTTCACCCCTCTCTCTTTCTCTCTCTCCAGCAAGCAAGGATCTGGCACAGACATCATACTTCATGGCTACCAACAGGTTGTTCCTCACACCACCCCTCAAGCCGCAGTGCCCAACAGCTTCCTTTTACTCCTCTTCTGCTCCTCCCTCCCTTTCACTCACCCACCTTCTTAGCGCTCCCTCCAAACCTGCTCCTGCCCCAGGGAGAAGCTGGCAGAAGCTGCCTGCCTGAGGTGGTCACCAGTGTGAGAATGCGGAGGCCGTGTGACACATACGCGTCCATGTGCTTCTTCTAGTGTGCCCACATACCACATGTATCCATGGAAGTCTGATTATAGCTGTGTCTGCCATCACATCTGTGTACGGATATTGCACATCTGTGCAACAGCATGTTCGTGCACTTGTACCTGCATGAGTGTGTTTGCGTGTGCATCTCTGCAAGTGTCTGCAATACTCCTTCAGAAAATGTCTGTATTGTGTGTGTATGGTGTACATGTATGTTCTGCTATGTTTGTGTTTACTGTATTGAACATAGAAAACCTACAGCACAATACCAGCCCACAATGCTGTGCCAAACATGTACTTTCTTTAGAAATTACCTAGGGTTACACATAGCCCTCTATTATTTTTCTAAGCTCCATGTACCTATCCAGGAGTCTCTTAAAAGACCCTATCGTATCCACCTCCACCACTGTCGCCGGCAGCCCATTCCACACACTCACCACTCTGTGCATAAAAAACTTATTCTTGACATCTCCTCTGTACCTGCTTCCAAGCACCTTAAAAGTGTGCCCTCTCGTGTTAGCCATTTCAGCCCTGGGCAAAAAGCCTCTGACTATCCACATGATCAATGTCTTTCATCGTCTTATACACCTCTATCAGGTCACCTCTCATCCTCCATTGCTCCAAGGTAAAAAGGCCGAGTTCACTCAACCTATTCTCAAAGGCATGCTCCCCAATCCAGGCAACATCCTTGTAAATCTCCTCTGCACCCTTTCTATGGTTTCCACATCCTTCCTGTAGTGAGGCGACCAGAACTGAGCACAGTACTCCAAGTGGGGTCTGACCAGGGTCCTATATAGCTGCAACATTACCTCTCAGCTCTTAAACTCAATCCCACGGTGGATGAAGGCCAATGCACTGTACGCCTTCTTAACCACAGAATCAACCTGTGCACTTGCTTTGAGTGTCCTATGGACTCGGACCCCGAGATCCCTCTGATCCTCCACACTGCCAACATTGTTTGTTGTATCATAGAACAGTACAGCACAGCTGAGGCCCTTTGGCCCATGATGTTCTGCCAACCTTTTAACCTACTCTAGGTTCAATCTAACCCTTCCCTCCTACATAGCCCTTCATTTTCCTTTCAGTCTCTAAATGTCCCTATTGTATCTGTATATACCACACACCCACTACTCTGTGTAAAGAAAAACTCACCCCTGACATCCAATGTGTGAATCTATGCCTGTTTTTATGTTGTTCTTTCTGTGTGTGTCTGTATGATCTGTGTTTAAGTTGTATGTATCTTGAGTGTCAGTGAATTGTGCGTATACGATGCATCAGTGTGTTGTGTGTGTATGGTGCACATGTGTATCTTGTGTTGGAATGCAAGTTTAGTGTACATGTTTATGTCCATATGGTGTGTGTATGTTTGCTGTATACAAGTTTGTATGGTGCATTCTGTGTTAGTCCCTCAGCATAGACTCCTGTCTGCCTCCTCGCCCTTGGAAGAAGTCCTTTGGGTAGCAGCGAAAGGGAAGCACTGGGATCCTCCAACTTTCAGCCGTCACTTGGTGTCCTCTGCCCTGCCTCCCCCTCGGCACTCAGCCCCTGTGCCACTGCCGTTGATTCTTGAGCTCGTGGTACAGTCCACCCACGAGACGATTTAACGCTGTGCTTTCTCTTCTCACCTCACCCCTCCTCCACCGCCTGACCCACTCAACGCTCGCTGGCCTGTCTGCCCTGCAGCCTCCACCTCACCACCTTCTGCCTGCAGTACCAGCCTGCTGTGGTGGCCTGTGTCTGCATACACCTCGCTTGCAAGTGGTCCAACTGGGAGATCCCCGTCTCCACAGACGGCAAGAATTGGTGGGAGTACGTTGACCCCACCGTCACACTGGAACTGCTGGATGGTGAGTCCTATCCCCCAGAGCCTGCTGACAACACCCTGGCTGGAACGAACCTCCCTCCACACTGTCCCATCACACACTCCCAGGGTCAGACACAGAGTGAATCTCCCTCCACACTCTCCCATCACACACTCCCAGGGTCAGACACATAGTGAATCTCCCTCCACACCGTCCCATCACACAATCGCAGGGCCAGACACAGAGTGAATCTCCCTCCACACCCTCCCATCACACACTCCTGGGGTCAGACACAGAGTGAATCTCCCTCCACACTCTCCCATCACACACTCCCAGGGTCAAACACAGAGTGAATCTCCCTCCACACTGTCCCATCACACACTCCCAGGGTCAAACACAGAGTGAATCTCCCTCCACACTGTCCCATCACACACTCCTGGGGTCAAACACAGAGTGAATCTCCCTCCACACTGTCCCATCACACACTCCCAGGGTGAGACACAGAGTGAATTTCCCTCCACGACATCCCTTGCGTTGGATACTCACTGTTGATGGGAAACTGGGCCCTGTTACCACTCTCTCTACCCAGTGACATTTCCAGAGTCCTCAACCAACACTCGGATGTAGGGACAGGGTTTGTAAATGTCTCTTCCTAAAGCTTGTCCCTCTGTTAATGTTGTTCTACCCCCACACACACACTCTGGGGGCCTTCATCTTCCAGAACTGACGCACGAGTTCCTCCAGATCCTGGAGAAGACCCCCAGTCGCTTGAAACGCATCAAGAGCTGGCGGGTAAGTTGGTGATAGATGCATCTGTGAAGTCCCCGTGTACCCCGAACTCCGATCGCGTACCTCGTACACCGACCCACGGACACTCCCTGTGTATTACAAACTCACTGCCCTAGCCCTTGTCCCTACTCCTTGTCCTCTGCCTTCAGCCCTCATTGTCTGCTATCTCTGCCCTCTCAGGCCAGCCAGGCAGCGAAGAAGCCTCGTCTGGAGGATCCGGAGACAGAGGAGGTGTCCTGGTCTGCCCCCCTATCAGTGCACACGTCCATTGGCACCTGCCCGGAGCCACCGGCTGGCGGGGCAGGGCCCGTGGATGAGCGAGGTGGACGAGTCGGCCCCTCCCATGCCACTGTACCTGGCGGCACCCTCCCCCAACGGGTGAGCCTATCTGAGTACCGGGCCAAGCGTGCTGAGGAGCTGGCCCAGCAGAGGCAGCGGGCTGCGGTGCCCCTCCACCCAAGGCTGCGTCTGACCCCAGCGCTGGAGGAAGGATCGGAGAGTGGGGAGAGGGAGGACGAAGGGGAGAGAGGGCGGAGAGATAGGAGGAGGGAGGGAGCCCATCGCCACAAGCGTCACCGGCATCACAGCGGATGGGGTGGTGAGGAGGAGGCAGGGAGCAGGCACAAGCAGCCCCGCCCCTCCAAAATGCCAGGACCTCCTCCCCCACCGCATCCCCCTCCCCCACCCCCACCTCTTCCCTCATCGCTGCCACTGGAGACCAATGGTCACGGGCATTACCAGGATGCCTTTGACATGCTCGAGTCCCTGCTCAGTGCCCAGGGGGTGCCCCGAACAGCCCAGCCCCCTCCCCCACTGCCCACCGAGCCCCCTCCACCCCTGCCCCCTCTCCCCAAATGATGGAGTGGGGATGGGGTATTCTCCCTTTGCCCCTGGCCTCCAGCACCGTCAGAACACAGGGACAGAAAGTGGGGTGGGTGGGTTCTGCCCCTCTCCCCAAGTGAACCAGGGTCAGGGGTAGTTCTCCCTCCACACCATCCCATCACTCTCCAAGTGAACCCAGGGACAGAGTGAGGGGTGGGAGCCCTCTCCACCTCCTCCTCCTCCTACCTGTGTACCCAGCGATGGAGAGAGGGAGTCAGGGTCCTTTAAACTCTATTCCACAGGGACAGAGAGAAGGGCGAGTAAACCCATGTACAGGCAAAGAGGGGGATGGGGGTAGTCTCCCTCCATCCTCTGCCTCCATCCCTGTTCTCCAATTGAATCCAGGGATGGAGAAAGGGAGAGAGAAGGGGTGTCTCCTCCATCTGCTCCCTGCATTCCTCAAGTAAAGACAGGAATGTCTCCTCATATGGTGATGGAACGTTTGCAAGTAATTTGCCAAGATCGGAGAACAACTCAACCCAACCATCAAGCATCAAAGCTACACATCTTCTGAATTATTTCCAAAGACAGGAATGGAAGTGTGCTTGCTCAGCCCATCGCACCACTCCCCAAGTGAACACAAGGACAGAGAGATATGGGGAGGGGCACAGCAGCTGACAGATTTCCAAGGGCTGAGCAACATCGGTGGGGTGTAATGGTTTTGGATCTAGATGGTGCATAAGGAAGCTGTTGCTGGGGTCTAGACCCCGAGATGTAGATAATCCCTCTCCGCATCCTCCTTAAACACATAGTGCCTCATCTGCTAAATCCCTCCAGCACCTTGTGTGTTGCTCCAAATTCCAGTGAATCTCTTGTCTCAAGAAAGGGTGGGGGGCCCAAGCAAAAGCATAGAAACATAGAAAGCCTAAAGCACAATACAGGCCCTTCGACCCACAAAGCTGTGCTGAACATATCTTTACCTTAGAACTACCTAGGCTTACCCACAGCCCTCTGTTTTTCTAAGCTTCTTGTATCCATCCAGGAGTCTCTTAAAAGACCCTATTGTTTCTGCTTCCACCACCGCTGCCAGCAGTCCATTCCACGCACTTACCACTCTCTTTGTAAAAAACTTACCCCTGACATCTCCTCTGCACCTGCTCCCCAGCACCTTTAAACTATGCCCTCAAGTGCTAGCCATTTCAGCCCTGGGAAAAAGTCTCTGACTATCCACACGATCAATGCCTCTCATTATCTTGTACACCTCTTATCCTCCATCGCTCCAAGAAGAAAAGGCTGAGTTCACTCAACCTATTCTCATAAGGCATGCTCTCCAATCCAGGCAACATCCTGGTAAATTTCCTCTGTACCCGTTCTATGGTTTCCATGTACTTCCTGTAGTGAGGCAACCAGAATTGAGCACAGTACTCCAAGGACCAGGGTCCTATATAGCTGCACCATTACCTCTTGGCTCTTAAACTCAATCCCACGATTGATAAAGGCCAATACACTGTATGCCTTCTTAACCAGAGTCAACCTGCGCAGCTGCTTTGAGCGTCCTATGGACTCGGACCCCAAGATCCCTCTGATCCTCCAAACTGCCAAGAGCCTTACCATTAATGCTATATTCTGCCATCATATTTGACCGACCAAAATGAACCACCTCACGATTATCTGGTTTGAACTCCATCTGCTACTTCTCAGCCCAGTTTTGCATCCTATCAGTGTCCCGCTGTAACCTCTGACAGCCCTCTACCCTACCCACAACACCCCCGACCTTTGTGTCATCAGCAAATTTACTAACCCATCCTTACACTTCCTCATCCAGGTTATTTATAAAAATCACAAAGAGAAGGGGTCCCAGAACAGATCCCTGAGACACTCCACTGGTCACTGGCCTCCATGCAGAATGTGATCTGTCTCCAACCACTCTTTGCCTTCTGTGGGAATGCCAATTCTGGATCCACAAAGCAATGCCCCCTTGGATCCCATGTCTCCTTACTTTCTCAATAAGCCTTGCATGGGGTACCTTATCAAATGCCTTGCTAAAATCCATATACACTACATCTACGGTTCTACCTTCATCAATGTTGAACTGTTGGCATGTGTGGGGAATGAGGAACATGACTATTTTCATATGGCCCCTAGTCATTCAATGACTAATATAATTAGTTCAGTACAGTATGATGAGCCAAAGGGCTTGTTCTCATGCTGTGGCAGCCTTGGCATTTCTTCTCCCTCCCCACCTAAGCTGTTCGACCCATTGGAACCATCATGTGATGCATCCGCTTCAGAACTCAGCATCTCTCCTATCTCCAGAAAGATTCAGGGAGGGCACCTGTCCCCTCATTAAAGAGGCGAGAGAGGGTCCAAATGGCCTCTGTTCCAAGGGGTAGGGACCAAGGAACAGTCATACTGATGGGGTGAGCAGTCGTGTGTGCGCGCACACATGTTTAAAGAGAGAATATACTGTTTACATTATTTAAAGTAACCTGCCAGTTAAAAGTGCATAGTAATACTGCTGTGTGGGTGAACTCCCACCCTCTGAAGCCTGGAGGGGGGAAAGGGAAGAGGAAGTGTCCACTTCCCCCATCCCTCCTTTAAGCCTGTGAACAGGGGGTGTAGTGATTAGAACCCAGAATAATATCCCCCCCCCTTTTCAAGAGCACAAGTGAGCCCTAAGCAGATAGCTGGGTGCATGTGTTGACTTGTACAGCCACCAGCCTCTCTCCCCCACCCAACCTGCCCACACTTCCTCCAACCTGTTCTCTTTTCCCTAATCCACAGGGCTATAGGTTCCCTCCCTTAGGCGAGGGCCACGATCTTGTACATACATTTTTGTATGGTGAATTATGAAAGTAACTCAGGATGATTTTCCTCTTTAAGCAGGGTGGGGTAGGGAGGGGGGAATTATAGTGTGACACATTGCGGAGGTTTAGTTACAGTTCACTGTACTTTTGTTATATAAATATATATATTATAAAAGCGTCTTGTGTAGCTGTGATGGTTTTCCTTACTACTGGGGAGCAGATATCTTCTCTCCGCACAGGGGGAAGGAACACACTGCAAGATAGAACCGTCCAGAGCCTCCTGTGGATTACAGTTACACCATGCCCCTGCCATGGTGCTCCCTCCTTACCACCCATCCCACAGTGATTTTCATCCCACCTTCAGTGCTGTGTCTGTGCATAGCTTGCATGTTCTCCCTGGGGCTCCAGTTCCCTCCCGCACCCCAATGATGTGCAGGTCGGTGTGTTAATCGGCCACTGTGAATCTTGCCTCTGTGTGTGGGTGGATGTGTAGTAGAATTGGTGTTGATGGGGGGGGGGGGGGAAGCACAGACTTGATGGTCTGAAGGGTCTGTCCTTATGACTCTGGTACATCACTGAGGAGCCCCTGGAGGCCAATGAAATATGCTCCCACAGTCAGACAAGTTTAGAGACAAATGAGCCCTGTGTATGAATAAATGAATACTTTTATTGTAAAGCACTCCCACCGCCGATAGGCACAGACATTGAAACTCTTCAACAGTTCATTATACAGTATATACAACAGGGCACAGGAATATTCAGAACCAGCAGTTTCCACACCACTTCCCTCACCCCCGACCCAGCCTGGGAAAATAGTAGCATATTCCCAATTTAACAGAGGCAGGATCTAGGAACGTGGTGGGAGAGAGAGGGAGTTTATAAGAGAGATATCATTCTGGTCACAGGGGCTCCCCCGCTCCCCTTACATTACTCCACAGATACCCATCCAGTCCCACTAGCAAGGGCTGGGGAACTGAAACTCATTAAACGATAAAGGGAGTTGTTGACTCCCATGGGAGGGGATGAAGTTGGGTGTAATGTGGGATTGATGGGGAGGGGAAAGATGGTGAAATGGCATGGAAAGGGGTGAGATGTGAGGGGGAAAGGAGGAGATGGTGTGGGATAGGAAGGAAGAGAAAGGGATGGGGTTGTGATGGATTAGTGGGGAAAATGATGTGGAAGTGGGTAGAGATTGGGAATGAGGTAGATGGGGGGGGGGGGGGAAGGTGAAATGGAGTTCTAATGTGATGTCAATGCACCAACAGCCCTGACAGCTGGTGAACTGGGAATGGGACGCCACCTCTCCCCTTCCTCTCTCTCCCCTTGAGCCTGCTATAATACATCAGAACATCACAATTCAGTACTTGCAGAACAACATTGGACACTGCACTGTTTTCACCACAGTTACTCGCCTGGGACGACTCCGACAGCACCTCCCCGAACCACCCCCTGCCCACCCAGAACATCGACTGGCACCTTTCCCCTCCGCAGAAGCTGCTTGGTCCGCTGAGTCATGAGATACAGGTTCCAGCATCTGCACTCTCTGCCTTTCCCGCCCAGGAGGACAAGGCCAGTGGGCGCAGTGAAACAAGCCCTGCTCTTGCACTGTCTGGCTGAGGAAAAATTGATCTCCGTCACTAGGTCAAAATCCCAGGAACTCCCTCCATCAATGGCACCATTGGAGCCCCTTCAGAACACGGACTGAGGCGGTTCACCCCCACCTTTATGGGGGGGGGGGAATAAATGAGAAATGATTGTACTCATGAATGACGCCCACACCCAGACAATGAATGAATAGGCAATGAGAGCAGAGTTAGCAGGTGGAAGGAGTTATCCACATTCACAGCACAGGCAATTAGATCATCCACGACTTGCAGTGCTCCCTGGGTTAAATGCACCCTCAGAGGCCTTGATACTTCATGTCTTGGTCAGGGAATACAGTTGGCACCAAGCTGCAGGCGAATACAGCAGGTGAACTGATAATGTGTATATGAGAGATGACTTGGAAGGAAAAGGGGAAATGGAGTGAAAGGGAACCCTAGGAGAGGGTGTCCTATAGGGTGTCATCAATAGTGTGTGTGAGAGAGACAATGTAGTGTACATGCGAGAGATCCTGTGTGTGAGATAGTGTTTGTGGGCCCTTGCGACTGTGTGTGTGTGTGTGTCTGTGTAAATGAATAAGAATGCATCTCTCTCTGTATATTGTGAGAAGTAATCAGGTGAATGTGCATGTTTGAGACAAAAAGTGTTAGGGGTGTGTGAGGAAGAGAGCGAGTGAGGGGATCTTCCTCTGCGCGTACATCCCATCCGAGGGGTATGTGTGGTTCTGAGGACAGGCGGAGGACAAAGCAGCCCCATCACTCAACACCCCCATCTCTGTCCCCCACTGCCCCTTCCCCCACCCTTTAGCATGCCTGCTGCCTGATGACAGGGATATCGATCTCCAGGGTGGAGAGGCGGGAACGGCGGCCGGAGGGCTCGGCCAAGTAGGCAGTGGGAGCGGATAGCGGGTATGGGTAGTGCTGAAATTGGGCAGGGAGCGGGGTTGGGGCCAGCGGCTGCCAAAGCAGCGCGGGCGGTGGGCGGCAGGCACAGTACCAGAGCAGCAACAACCCACCGGCCAGTGCCAGCCCGCCACCGCTGCCTAGGGCTAAATAGGCAGCGGGCCCGGCGCTCCAGGCCGGCCCGTAGCGCCGGTTCAGACGGTTAGTATGGAGCAGCAGCCAGACAGTGGGACCTAGTACCAGACAGGCGGCCAGCAGATCGAGTAAGCCAGCCACCAGCTGGCAGCCAGCGCTGTTGACCAGGCAGCGGGCCAAGCCGGCACGGGGGGCGCGGCCGCTGCAGGCAGCGTGGCAGAGGCCGAGGGCACCAAGCAGAGCGGCAGCGGTAGCGGCAGTCAGGGCCAGTGGCAGTGCCAGCTGTAACAGCCGCAGGTCGAGCTGGTCAAGTGAACGGTACCAGTCGGGATCGCGGAAGGTGCAGCGGGCCTCACCCTGTGCCCGCACGCAGCGGGTCCAGAGCCCAGAGCTGACGCTCAGGTTGGGCTGGTGCCGGCTGGCCGAGGCCAGGCGCTGAAGCCGCCAGCGTGGTAGCAGTGTGGCAGCCAGCAGCCCACCCAGAGAGCACACTCCACACAGCAGCGCCAGCCCGGTGGCCGCCTGCACCTCCCGGCACGCCATGGAGCCGCGACACCACCAGACGCCGGCACCTGTGGGGAGGAGGGGAGAGGTTAGGGGGGTCAGCAGGGGAAGAGAGAGAGAGAGAGAGGTTGGTAGATCAGAGCAAGAGGGGCGGGTGGGGGAGACGCGGTGGGAGCGCGGCGCGGAGGGAGACCGTGGCAGAGGGTGGGTATTACAGTGGCGAAGGTTAGTGAGATGATGGGTTGAGGAGACGGGAATGAATGTTAGATAGCGAGATAAAAATAAGGAATGACGAGAAGGATTTCGACCAGAGACTTACACAACCTCTACCCCTTCCCTCCCATTCTACCGTCGCTACTCAACACGAAACGTCGACCATCCCAAATTCTCATACCCACGTTCGGACCCTCAGACCTTGAACCCAGACAAAAGGATCGGACAGGGTCTTAGGAAGGGGAGTGAAGACAGACGGCGGACAGTTAAACCCGTGTCCCTCTCATTTCTTAGTAACTATATGCGCCGGACCCCGGTCCAGTGACAGGAGGGGCATGATGAGCAGGCTCCACAGTGACCCCAGGCGACTGGGCAGTCTTGCTTCATTAGTTTATTTCCCAGAACCTGATCAAGAGGGACATCGAGCTCCAGGGCGCGGCCAGATAGGCGAGGAGGTTGGGGAGTGGCGGCGGCTGCTGCCTGAGGAGAAGGAAGTCTAAGGGCGGCCCCGTTGCCCAACTAACAGCGGAGCTCCGGGGAGCAGGCAACTCGGCTGACCCAGCCATCACCGCGCACAAGACAAGGCAAGGCGCATAGCTAGCATTTCGTTGACTGGCGTCATGACGTCACGTAGCACGGACGTACGTGCTGCAGCGCCCGGGCCCCTCAGCTCGTTAATTGTTGCCCAGTCGGTAGGATCGCTCTACCACCCCACCACTGCCTCGTCCGAACCGACAGCGGACCCGATACCTCAGACACAGCGGAGTCAGCCTCACCCTCACCTTTCCTTCTGTCTTCAACCGCAAACTCCAGCGTTGGCCCACCCCCGCGGCCCGCAATCTCAGGCCGCCCGTCACCAACGCTCCGCCAGCCAGCCCCCGCTCGTAAACCGGGGGCCTAATCGCGACGACCGATTGGGTTGCACTCGCGTCGGTCAAACTCTTGGGCTCCCGGCCTCCACTCCGATTGGCAGCTACGCTCCTCTCAAGCTCCACCAACCCTCTCCAATTGGTCGCTCAGCTGAAGCCTGTTACGAGCTTGCGCTGACATTGGCTAAATGGGGGTTCGGCTGACTGATTGGAAGAAATGGGAAGTGCTCTGATTCCCGATTGGTTGTTCCACGGTTGGAGGGTGGAGAGAGAGAGGAACTTGCTGGACTCGTCTCTAATTGGTTGAGGGTACTGAGGAAGCGGCGTGTTTGGGTCAGTGACGTTACATCAGACTCGCCCCGATACCAGCTGAGACTTCGGGTTCACAAGCCCAGTCCGATTCCGTGGCGATGTTTGGCGTGATCCGGCTGTGCTACCAGGAACCCTCGGAGGCCAGTGTTGGGGATGATGGTCTTCACTCCCCCAACCACCAAAAAACTCACTGATTTGTACCACCCACCACTCTCTCCAGCAGTGCCGTGGGAGTGCTTGACTCCTCCTCTTATCCCTAACACCGTTCTCAATGATCGCTCGCCTTTCCACCCCCCCCCCCCAACTCCCAATACCACCTCCGCTTTCACACAAATCTAAAGCAACACACAAAACGCTGGAGGAACTCAGCAGGTCAGACAGAATCTATGAAAATGTATAAATAGTTGACACTGGGAAATCTCTTTTTATCTCCCCGCCCCCCAATAAAATCCCTGAGCAAAGATGCCTAGTCCACTCTAGAACACACCTCCTACCATCCCTCTGAAGGCTCTTCGCCACTCTGTGACAAACATCTCCTTCTAGGTTGAGAGACCAGCACGTCCACATTATTCCTAATTACACCATCTGGGCCATCCCATCTTCTCACAGCTCCCATCGGGCAGGAGGTACAGAAGCCTGAAGTCCCACACCACCAGGTTCAGGAACAGCTACTTCCCTTCAACCACTCGGTTCCTGAACCAACCGGCACAACCCTGATCACCACCTCAGTACAGAAACACTGTGACCACTTTGCACTACAATAGAAGTAGTATTTTTCTAATTGAGTCCAGCACACAAGTGGCTTTCCTGCACTGTCAGAAAGGTAAAACAGGGTTATTCACAGACAGCCATTTCTGTGACACCAGAGACACGGGGCATATGTGGCAGGGTTTTCAGACCATAACAGACTACCACATGCACCAACAACAATGACACTTTTCCTCCTGATAGGCTGGGTGTCTTTTACCCTCAGTTTGTGCCAGTGAGGAAGAGCACCCCCATCTCCGAGGAGCAGGTTCTAGCTGATTTGGCCACAGCTGATGCGAGGACGACCCTAGCCAGGGTCAGCCCCCATAAAGCCGTGGGGCCTGATAACACAGCTCGTCGGGTGCTGAGGGACTGTGTAGCCCAGTTAAGAGGTTCTAACAGACATCTTCAACATCTCTCTGGAACAGTCCTCCACTGGCCCCACAGGCTTCAAGGGGACCACTGTCATCCCAGGTGCCCAAGACAGTAGCCTCAACGGAGGGAGATTGAAAATCTGGCTGAGTGGAGCCAGTCCTCAGTGGTGGAGAGGGTCAATAACTTTAAATTCCTCGGTGTTATCATTTCAAAGGATATGTGCTCTGCAGCACTGACCTCAACAATAATGTTATGCTTTGAGTGGCTGGTTATCTATCACATTGAATCTCATCTTCCTGCTGCTTTGAACCCTTTCCAGTTTGCTTATCGCTCAAATCAGTCCACTAGTGATGCCATGGTCTCTGTCCTCTGTTCTGTCCTGTCCCACCTAGAAAATGGTGTCTCACATACTGACTTCAGCTCGGCGTTTAATATGATCATCCCTCAGAAGCTGGTGGGTAAACTGTCAGCATTGTGTTTCAACACCTCTCTCTGTAACTGGATCCTGGACTGCTTGACCGAAAGACCACAGTCAGTCTGTGTTGGCAAAAACATCTCTAACTCCATCGCACTGAGCACTGCCCTCCGCCCCCAGGGCCGGGTGCTCAGCCCGCTGCTGTTCACACTGCTGACATATGATTGTACCACTAGATCCAGTTCAAACAGAATCATCAAGTGCACTGATGACACAACAGAGATGCCAGGATGGTGTGTTGCCTCCCAGGTGCTGCGATCCAAGATGTCTCAGAGCATCTCAGAGAAGTACTTGCATAAACAGGTAAGCCACCTTCATACAAGCAAGGACAGAAAACTGGGCAAAGTGAGTATACTTATTTATTCAGTCTAAGTCTATACTTATTTATTCAGTTGTCTAAGTGCCTTGTCAAGGACATAAACACGCTGCCTCAGCTGAGGCTCGAACCAGTGACTAGAATCACTAGACCGATGCCTTATCCACTAGGCCACGTGCCAACACGACACTGGTGGGTAAACTGTCAGCATTGTGTTTCAACACCTCTCTCTGTAACTGGATCCTGGACTGCTTGACCGAAAGACCACAGTCAGTCTGTGTTGGCAAAAACATCTCTAACTCCATCGCACTGAGCACTGCCCTCCGCCCCCAGGGCCGGGTGCTCAGCCCGCTGCTGTTCACACTGCTGACACATGATTGTACCGCTAGATCCAGTTCAAACAGAATCATCACGTTCACTGATGACACAACAGTGACTGGCCTTATCAATGACAATGATAAGATGGCACACGGAGGAGATATCGTGGCTGGTAGAATGGTGTGAGCACAACAACTTGGGTCTCAACATGGACACGACCAAAGAGATGATTGTGGACTTCAGGGAGGTTCAGGATGACCACTCCTCACTGCACATACACGGCTCCTCTGGGGAGAGGGTTAGGAGACCCAAGTTTCTGGGAGAGATCTCACCTGGTCCCTCAACACCGCCTCTCTGGTCAAGAAAGCACAGCAATTCCTCCACTTCCTGAGGAGAATGAGGTTCCTTACCCCTCCATCTGTCCAACAATCTCTCTGACCCTCTACCATCAGGCAGGAGGTACCTTAGCATTAGGACAAGGATGGGAAACAGCTTATCTTCCCCCCCCCACCGCCCCAGACCATGAGACTACTGAACTCCCTGCCTCCACCCAGGTCTCACCACGTATGAATTATGCTCTTTACATTTTAAATTGTCTTGTAAATCCACCGTATTCTTTGATAATTTATTTGTGGTCATTTTACTTTGTGTGTTGTGTGTGAATTATACGTACTGTGTTGTGCGACTGGGTCCAGATAAACATTGTTTCATTTGGCAGTATACATGCACTGTGCCTTGTATAATATTCAGCCCCAAACACTTAGTTCACATAACTGAGTTTTACAACCAGGGATTTTGATCAATTTAACTGAAAAAAATTATTTGTGAATCATATGCTCCTTTTTTCACAGTAGAGCCCAAAAACAGGGAAAATTGTAAAGCATAAAAAACTAAAATATCAAAAATTGAAATGTCAGCAGTTTAGAAGTATTCATCCCCCTTTGCTCAGTATTTGGTTGAACCACCTCTCACAGCTATTACAGTGCCTTTGAGATGGTCTTGTACCCTTCCCCAGATTTATGCTTCTCTATTATCATTCCCCTGACTTGCCTTGAACGCTCTTTTGTCTTCACTTTGGTTTGCTCTGTTAAAAGCCTACCGTGTGGTGGGTCTTACAGAGGGGTAATACATTCGGGTGATCCTCCAATTTTCTACATCAAAACATTGTGTGAGTTGGTAAGGTAATATGCACCTGAGGAAAGTTAGCGTAGTAATTATACAAAGGGAATAAGTACTTTTTCACCCTCACAATTTTGGTTTTTAATTTTTAGTAAATTGTTGACAGGTTTTGAATTTTTCTTTTGATTTGTCACGATACACAATATTTTGTAGATTAGCTCAAAAAATCTTACTTCAATATATTTTAAATTTAGAAAATGAGACAGTCAAATGTGAAAATAGTTGTGTGAGCTGCATACTTTTTCAAGGCACTGCATGTGGTTGAAGTTACAATAACTTTGGACTTGGTCACCGAACACTCTAATAAACTTCTACACTCGTACTGTTAAAAGTGTTCTCATTGGATGCATCACAGCCTGGTACGACAATTCAAATGCACCAGGAACATAAGAAGCTGCAGAGAGTAGTGGACTCTACCCAATATATCAATGGGAATATTCCTCTCTCTCTACAGTGTCTACAAGAAGCTTTTATCTTGTCTGCATTTTTTATAATTGTTCTGATTGTCAATGCAGCGTATTTCAAAGAGGCACCAACATCAACCTGGTACTCTCCTCCCATCTGGTAGGCGCTACAGGAGCCTCCGGTCCTGCACCAGCAGGTACAGGAAGAGCTTCTTCCCTGAGGCTGTGACACTGCTGAATCTCACATCACAGCACTAAGCAGTATTGCACCTGTATTGTACTGTCTCAATACTTTTATATTTGCATGCTGTAGCACTTAGTTTTTATTCGCAGTTATTTTGTAAATAACACTATTCTTTGCATTTCTGGTTAGATGCTAACTGCATTTCATTGTCTTTGTATCTGTACTTGGCACAGTGACAATAAAGTTGTATCTAATCTAATCTAATACCAAACGTCATATCACTTACAATTTCACATCCATGCGAATGCTTTTCCTAGACATCTTAGATCTACTGCCCTCACTGAAAGTTGCAGGCCAATTTTCAAACATTATGGGTGAAAAAATAGAATTAATTGGTGAGGGATCGAGAACGTTTACACACGTGGGGGAGGCAGAGTGTCAGCTAATATGTGATTGGCTGTGAGTGGCTCAAAGCGAGTGTAAAACACTCTCATTGGCTGATTGAATGTTTACTGTAATGGCGTTCGCTCTTGAGAAGTTTAAACTGTTGTTTAGAATGAATTTTTGTCATTTTTTAAAATTTCAATAAATGATTGAAGCATCAACGAATAAAGCATTGTAACGAATTAGTGCTATGTGCGGTCTGAATGTACTACTTTTTTACAGGAAAATAAAGAAAAACAATAGAATTCGTGAAAAAGCTATACATAATAGAGACTGACAAACATCCCATGTGGAAATAGGAACAAATAATAAACAACAAGAGTAAAACAAATAAAGTAATAAAAAATTAAATGATTAATATTGAGAACAAGATAGGTATATGGACAGGAAAGGAGTGGAGGGTTATGGGCTGAGTGCGGGTAGGTGGGACTAGGTGAGATTAAGGGTTCGGCACAGACTAGGAGGGCCAAGATGGTCTGTTTCCGTGCTGTGATTGTTATATGGTTATATGGTTATAAGAGTGGTCAAGTCCTTGAAAGTGAGTCCATAGGTTGTGGACTCAGTATTGGGGTGAGTGAAGTTATCCACACCAATTTAGGAGCCTGACAGTTGTAGGGTTATAACTGTTCCTGAACCTGGTGGTGTGGGAACTAAGGCTCCTGTATCTCCTGCCCTGATGGCAGCAGTGAGAACAGAACATGACCTGGATGGTGGGGGCCCTTGATGATGGATGCTGCTTTCTTGTGCCAGCGCTCCATGTAAATGTGCTCAGTGGTGGGGAGAGATTTGCCTACGATGGACTGGGCTGTATCCACCACTTTCTGTTGTATCCAAACGCGTGCAGTATACTGAATAAGGGAGATGAACTTGCAGAACAGTTACAGATTGGCAAGTATAATGTTGTAGGCTGAATCATGGCTGAAAGATTATGGCTGGGAGTTTAACGTTCAAGGATACACATTGTATTAAGAGGACAGGCAGGAAAGCAGAGGGGCAGTGTTGGTCTGTTGGTAAAAAATGAATTCAAATCATTAGAAAGAGGTGACATAGGGTCAGAAGGTGTGGAATCATTGCGGATAGAGCTAAGGAATTGCAAGGGTAAAACGACTCTGATGGGAGTTGTATACAGACCCCCAAACTGTAGTAAGGATGTGGCCAGCAAATTACAATGGGAGATAGAAAATGCATTCCAAAAGGGCAACGCTACAATAGTCATAGGGTCTCAATCTGTGGGTAGATTCGGGAAATCAGGTCGGAGCTGGATCTCAAGGTGGGGGGGGGGGGTAACTAGAGAGCCTATGAGACGGCTTTTTGGAGCAGCTCGTGTTGAGCCCACTGGAGGATCAGCTACTCTGGATTGGGTGTTGTGTAATGAACCAGAATTGACCAGAGAGCTTAAGGTAAAAGAACCTTAGGGCAAATAATCATAATATGATCAAATTCATCCTGCAATTTGAGAGGGAGAAGCTGAAGTAGATATATCAGTGTTACAGTGGGGGAAAGGGAATTACAGAGGCATGAGACAGGAGTTGGTCAGAATTGATTGGGAAAAAAAACACTGGTTACGGCAGAGCAGTAACAGCTGGAGTTTCTGGAAGCAATTCGGAGAGCACAGGATATATCCGTCCCAAAGAGGAAGAAGTATTCCAAAGGAAAGTTGACACAACCGTGGCTAACAAGAGAAGTCAAAGCCAACATAAAAGCCAAAGAGAGGCAAAAATCAGTGTGAAGTTAGAAGATTGGGAAGCGTTTAAAAGCCAATAGAAGGCAACAATAACAAAATAGAACTGAAAAAGTAATCGATACGATGCGGTTGATCCCTCCCCCTGTAGATGGGAACCACAGAGGAAGGAAATAACTGAAGTAAACTGAGAATAAAACAGGAAATGTCCATCCTGCTGGGTACTGATAAACAGGCCTGTGCACCCCTGTGGGCCGCCACTGGGCGGCGCTGCTCT
Source organism: Hypanus sabinus (assembly GCF_030144855.1). Taxonomy (NCBI): domain Eukaryota; kingdom Metazoa; phylum Chordata; class Chondrichthyes; order Myliobatiformes; family Dasyatidae; genus Hypanus; species Hypanus sabinus. The sequence goes on along the minus strand of NC_082738.1, from coordinate 33,871,660 downwards.
CCACGTTTTCCTGGTGAATCTCTTGGTTCATGTGCAGGGACGCCGGCTTCCCCAGCAGAGGGCGCTGCAGCAGCTTCCCTGAGACCACTGGCAAATGTGATCCAAGTGTCGCCGAACAACTCGCCCGTTTGTCAGCTCAAGTTCTGCTACTCGACCGCGATAATGCCAGGCGGCTTCTTTCTCTCTGGGACACGCGTGTGTAAACTGCGTGTGTGTGATTGGCACCAAACATTCACAACCTTTGCTTCATGGCCTCCTGCTAGTCGCAAATTCGCTCCTGGATGGCTGGCTGCAGGCGATCTAATCCGGTTTGTGAAGTGCGCTTAATTCGGTGGGCGAGGCACCTGGGATAACCTGATAATCGAAAAGAATTTTATCAGGTTCCCCCTGTGTTTGCTTTGAAAGGTCTTGTTTCACCATTTGCACTGCTCGCTCTGCCAGGCCAATTAATATTGCGTGATATGGACCTATAACATTCTTTTCCACAAAACCTGCATTTATTTATTTATTGAAATAAAGCGTGCAATTGGCCCTTCCAGACTTTCAGGGCTCCGCCTCCCAGCAATACCCCAGTTTAATCCTTTCCGTGGGTCAGACACACACCAGGAGCACCGTACACAGTTCCTGTCTCCCTATCCCTGGGTCAGACCCACTCCGGGAGCACCGTACACAGTTCCCGTCTCCCTATCTCTGGGTCAGACCCACACCGGGAGCACCGTGCACAGTTCCCGTCTCCCTATCTCTGGGTCAGACACACACCAGGAGCACCGTACACAGTTCCCATATCCCAATCCCTGGGTCAGACACACACCGGGAGCACCGTGCACAGTTCCCGTCTCCCTATCCCTGGGTCAGACCCACACCGGGAGCGCCGTGCACAGTTCCCGTCTCCATGTCCCTGGGGCAGACCCAGAACAGGATCACCGTGCACAGTTCCCGTCTCCGTTTCCGTTGGTCAGACACACACCGGGAGCACCGTGCACAGCTCCCATATCCCAATCCCTGGGTCAGCCACACACCGGGATCACCGTGCACACTTCCTGTCTCCCTATACCTGGGTCAGTCCCACACCAGGAGCACCGTACACAGTTCCCATCACCCTTTCCCTGGGTCAGATCCAGACCGGGAGCACCGTGCACATTTCCCGTCTCCGTATCCCTGCGTCAGACACACACCAGGACTATCGTGCACAGTTCCCGTCTCCCTTTCCCTGGGTCAGACCCACACCGGGAGCACCGTGCACAGTTCCAATATCCCAATCCCTGGGTCAGACACACACCGGGATCACCGTGCACAGTTCCTGTCTCCCTATACCTGGGTCAGTCCCACACCAGGAGCACCGTGCACAGTTCCCGTCTCCCTATCCCTGGGTCAGACACACACCGGGATCACCGTGCACAGTTCCTGTCTCCCTATACCTGGGTCAGTCCCACACCAGGAGCACCGTGCACAGTTCCCGTCTCCCTATACCTGGGTCAGTCCCACACCAGGAGCACCGTGCACAGTTCCCGTCTCCCTTACCCTGGGTCAGACCCACACCGGGAGCACCGTGCACAGTTCCTGTCTCCCTATACCTGGGTCAGTCCCACACCGGCAGCACCGTGCACAGTTCCCGTCTCCCTTACCCTGGGTCAGACCCACACCGGGATCACAGTACACAGTTCCTGTCTCCCTATCTCTGGGTCAGACCCAGAACAGGAGCACTGTGCACAGTTCCCATATCCCAATCCCTGGGTCAGACACACACCGGGATCACCGTGCACAGTTCCTGTCTCCCTATACCTGGGTCAGTCCCACACCGGGAGCACCGTGCACAGTTCCCGTCTCCCTATCCCTGGGTCAGACACACACCGAGACTATCGTGCACAGTTCCCGTCTCCCTATCCCTGGGTCAGACCCACACTGGGATCACCGTGCACAGTTCCCATATCCCAATCCCTGGGTCAGGCCCACACCAGGAGTACCATGCACAGTTCCCATCTCCCGATCCCAACATGACAGACACAATGGGAGCACCGTGCACAGTTCCCGTCTCCCTATCCCTGGTTGAGACCCACACCAGAAGCAGAGTGCACAGTTCCTGTTTCTCTATCAGTGGGCAGTCCCACACCAGGATCACCGTGCACATTTCCCGTCTCCGTATCCCAGGGTCATACCCACACAGCATCACCGTGCACAGTTACACACTCCCTATCACTGCGTCAGACCCACATCGGGACTACCATACAGAGCTCCCGTCTCCCTATCCCTGGGTCAGAGCCTCACCGGGAGCACCGTGCACAGTTCCCGTATCTCTCTCCCTGGGTCGACCCAAAATAGGAGCACCGTGCACAGTTTGTGTCTCCCTATCCCTGTGTCGGACCCAGACTGGGTACACCGTGAGAAGTTCCCATCTCCTTATCCCTGCATCAGACCCACACTGGGAGCAGCGTACACTGTTCCCATCTCCCCATCCCTGGGCCAAACCCGCACTGGGAGGACCGTGCAAAGTTTATATCTTCCTATTCCTAACCCTAAACCTGGGACTATTCCACACAGGATCACCGCGCACAGTTCCAGTCTCCGTGTTCCTGGGTGACACCCACACTTGGAACACCATGCACAGTTCCCATCCTGTCCCACAACGGGAGCACCGTGCACAGATCGAATCTGTCTATCCCTGGGTCAGATCTACATAGGATCACCGTGCACAGTTCCAGTCTCCCTGTTCTTGGGTAACACCCAGACGTGGAGCACCATGCACAGTTCCCGTATCTCTACCCCTGGGTCGACCCAAAATAGGAGCACCGTGCCCAGTTTGTGTCTCCCAATCCCTGTGTCAGACCCACACTGGGAGCACCGTACACTGTTCCGATCTCCCTATCCCTGGGCCAAACACACACCGGGAGGACCGTGCAAAGTTCATATCTTCCTATTCCTGGGTCAATTCCACACAGGATCAGCGCGCACAGTTCCAGTCTCGCTGTTCCTGAGTGACACCCACACCTGGCGCACCGTGCACAGTTCCCGTCTCCGTATCCCTGCGTCAGACCCACACCGGGACTATCGTGCACAGTTCCCGTCTCCCTATCCCTTGGTCAGACCCTCACCGGGAGCACCGTGCACAGTTCCCGTCTCCCTATCCCTGGGTCAGTCCCACACCGGGAGCGCCGTGCACAGTTCCCGACTCCCTATCCCTGGGTCAGACCCACACCGGGAGCACCGTGCACAGTTCCCATATCCCAATCCCTGGGTCAGACACACACCGGGATCACCGTGCACAGTTCCTGTCTCCCTATACCTGGGTCAGTCCCACACCAGGAGCACCGTGCACAGTTCCCGTCTCCCTTACCCTGGGTCAGACCCACACCGGGAGCACCGTGCACAGTTCCTGTCTCCCTATACCTGGGTCAGTCCAACACCGGGAGCACCGTGCACAGTTCCCGTCTCCCTTACCCTGGGTCAGACCCACACCGGGATCACCGTACACAGTTCCTGTCTCCCTATCTCTGGGTCAGACCCAGAACAGGAGCACTGTGCACAGTTCCCGACTCCCTATCCCTGGGTCAGACCCACACCGGGAGCGCCGTGCACAGTTCCCGTCTCCCTTTCCCTGGATCAGACCCACACCGGGAACACCGTGCACAGTTCCCGTCTCCCTATCCCTGGGTCAGACCCATACCGGGAGCGCCGTGCACAGTTCCCGTCTCCCTTTCCCTGGGTCAGACCCACACCGGGAGCACCGTGCACAGTTCCCGTCTCCCTATCCCTGGGTCAGACACACACCGGGAGCGCCGTGCACAGTTCCCGTCTCCCTTTCCCTGGATCAGACCCACACCAGGAGTACCATGCACAGTTCCCATCTCCCTATCCCAACATGACAGACACAATGGGAGCACCGTGCACAGTTCCCGTCTCCCTATCCCTGGTTGAGACCCACACCAGAAGCAGAGTGCACAGTTCCTGTTTCTCTATCAGTGGGCAGTCCCACATCAGGATCACCGTGCACATTTCCCGTCTCCGTATCCCAGGGTCATACCCACACAGCATCACTGTGCACAGTTACACACTCCCTATCACTGCGTCAGACCCACATCGGGACTACCATACAGAGCTCCCGTCTCCCTATCCCTGGGTCAGACACTCACCGGGAGCACCGTGCACAGTTCCCGTATCTCTATCCCTGGGTCGACCCAAAATAGGAGCACCGTGCACAGTTTGTGTCTCCCTATCCCTGTGTCGGACCCAGACTGGGAGCAGCGTACACTGTTCCCATCTCCCCATCCCTGGGCCAAACCCGCACTGGGAGGACCGTGCAAAGTTTATATCTTCCTATTCCTAACCCTAAACCTGGGACTATTCCACACAGGATCACCGCGCACAGTTCCAGTCTCCGTGTTCCTGGGTGACACCCACACTTGGAACACCATGCGCAGTTCCCATCCTGTCCCACAACGGGAGCACCGTGCACAGATCGAATCTGTCTATCCCTGGGTCAGATCTACATAGGATCACCGTGCACAGTTCCAGTCTCCCTGTTCTTGGGTAACACCCAGACGTGGAGCACCATGCACAGTTCCCGTATCTCTACCCCTGGGTCGACCCAAAATAGGAGCACCGTGCCCAGTTTGTGTCTCCCAATCCCTGTGTCAGACCCACACTGGGAGCACCGTACACTGTTCCGATCTCCCTATCCCTGGGCCAAACACACACCGGGAGGATCGTGCAAAGTTCATATCTTCCTATTCCTGGGTCAATTCCACACAGGATCTGCGCGCACAGTTCCAGTCTCGCTGTTCCTGAGTGACACCCACACCTGGCGCACCGTGCACAGTTCCCGTCTCCGTATCCCTGCGTCAGACCCACACCGGGACTATCGTGCACAGTTCCCGTCTCCCTATCCCTGGGTCAGACCCACACCGGGAGCACCGTGCACAGTTCCCGTCTCCCTATCCCTGGGTCAGACACACACCGAGACTATCGTGCACAGTTCCCGTCTCCCTATCCCTGGGTCAGACACACACCGGGAGCACCGTGCACAGTTCCCGTCTCCCTATCCCTGGGTCAGACCCACACCGGGAGCGCCGTGCACAGTTCCCGTCTCCATGTCCCTGGGGCAGACCCAGAACAGGATCACCATGCACAGTTCCCGTATCTCTCTCCCTGGGTCGACCCAAAATAGGAGCACCGTGCACAGTTTGTGTCTCCCTATCCCTGTGTCGGACCCAGACTGGGTACACCGTGAGAAGTTCCCATCTCCTTATCCCTGCATCAGACCCACACTGGGAGCAGCGTACACTGTTCCCATCTCCCCATCCCTGGGCCAAACCCGCACTGGGAGGACCGTGCAAAGTTTATATCTTCCTATCCCTGGGTCAATTCCAGACAGGATCACCGTGCACAGTTACAGACTCCCTATCCCTGCGTCAGACCCACATCGGGACTGCCATGCACAGTTCCCGTCTCCCTATCCGTGGGTCAGACCCTCACCGGGAGCACCGTGCACAGTTCCCATATCCCAATCCCTGGGTCAGACACACACCGGGAGCACCGTACACAGTTCACATCTCCCTTTCCCTGGGTCAGACCCACACCGGGAACATCGCGCACAGTTCCCATCTCCCTATCCCTGGGTCAGACCCACACCGGGAGCACCGGACACAGTTCCCATCTCCCTATCCCTGGGTCATTCCCACACCGGGAACATCGCGCACAGTTCCCGTCTCCCTATCCCTGGGTCAGACCCACACCGGGAACACCGTGCACAGATCCCGTCTCCCTTTCCCTGGGTCAGACCCACACCGGGAGCGCCGTGCACAGTTCCCGTCTCCATATCCCTGGGTCAGACCCACACCGGGACTATCGTGCACAGTTCCCGTCTCCTTATCCCTGGGTCAGACCCACACCGGGAGCACCGTGCACAGTTCCCGTTACCCTATCCCTGGGTCAGACCCACACTGGGATCATCGTGCACAGTTCCCGTCTCCCTATCCCTGGGTCAGACCCACACCGGGAGCGCTGTGCACAGTTCCCGTCTCCCTATCCCTGGGTCAGACACACACCGGGAGCACCGTACACAGTTCCCATATCCCAATCCCTGGGTCAGACACACACCGGGATCACCGTGCACAGTTCCTGTCTCCCTATACCTGGGTCATACCAACACAGGGAGCGCCGTGCACAGTTCACATCTCCCTATCCCTGGGTCAGACCCACACCGGGAGCGCTGTGCACAGTTCCCGTCTCCCTATCCCTGTGTCAGACACACACCGGGAGCACCGTACACAGTTCCCATATCCCAATCCCTGGGTCAGACCCACATCGGGACTACCATACAGAGCTCCCGTCTCCCTATCCCTGGGTCAGACACTCACCGGGAGCACCGTGCACAGTTCCCGTATCTCTATCCCTGGGTCGACCCAAAATAGGAGCACCGTGCACAGTTTGTGTCTCCCTATCCCTGTGTCGGACCCAGACTGGGAGCAGCGTACACTGTTCCCATCTCCCCATCCCTGGGCCAAACCCGCACTGGGAGGACCGTGCAAAGTTTATATCTTCCTATTCCTAACCCTAAACCTGGGACTATTCCACACAGGATCACCGCGCACAGTTCCAGTCTCCGTGTTCCTGGGTGACACCCACACTTGGAACACCATGCACAGTTCCCATCCTGTCCCACAACGGGAGCACCGTGCACAGATCGAATCTGTCTATCCCTGGGTCAGATCTACATAGGATCACCGTGCACAGTTCCAGTCTCCCTGTTCTTGGGTAACACCCAGACGTGGAGCACCATGCACAGTTCCCGTATCTCTACCCCTGGGTCGACCCAAAATAGGAGCACCGTGCCCAGTTTGTGTCTCCCAATCCCTGTGTCAGACCCACACTGGGAGCACCGTACACTGTTCCGATCTCCCTATCCCTGGGCCAAACACACACCGGGAGGACCGTGCAAAGTTCATATCTTCCTATTCCTGGGTCAATTCCACACAGGATCTGCGCGCACAGTTCCAGTCTCGCTGTTCCTGAGTGACACCCACACCTGGCGCACCGTGCACAGTTCCCGTCTCCTTATCCCTGGGTCAGACCCACACTGGGAGCACCGTGCACAGTTCCCGTCTCCGTATCCCTGCGTCAGACCCACACCGGGACTATCGTGCACAGTTCCCGTCTCCCTATCGCTTGGTCAGACCCTCACCGGGAGCACCGTGCGCAGTTCCCGTCTCCCTATCCCTGTGTCAGACCCACACCGGGAGCGCCGTGCACAGTTCCCATATCCCAATCCCTGGGTCAGACACACACCGGGATCACCGTGCACAGTTCCTGTCTGCATATACCTGTGTCAGTCCCACACCAGGAGCACCGTGCACAGTTCCCGTCTCCCTTACCCTGGGTCAGACCCACACCGGGATCACCGTACACAGTTCCTGTCTCCCTATCCCTGGGTCAGACCCACACCGGGAGCGCCGTGCACAGTTCCCATATCCCAATCCCTGGGTCAGACACACACCGGGATCCCCGTGCACAGTTCCTGTCTCCCTTACCCTGGGTCAGACCCACACCGGGATCACCGTACACAGTTCCTGTCTCCCTATCCCTGGGTCAGACCCACACCGGGAGCGCCGTGCACAGTTCCCGTCTCCCTTTCCCTGGATCAGACCCACACCGGGAACACCGTGCACAGTTCCCGTCTCCCTATCCCTGGGTCAGACCCACACCGGGAGCGCCGTGCACAGTTCCCGTCTCCCTTTCCCTGGGTCAGACCCACACCGGGAGCACCGTGCACAGTTCCCGTCTCCCAATCCCTGGGTCAGACACACACCGAGACTATCGTGCACAGTTCCCGTCTCCCTATCCCTGGGTCAGACCCACACTGGGATCACCGTGCACAGTTCCCATATCCCAATCCCTGGGTCAGGCCCACACCAGGAGTACCATGCACAGTTCCCATCTCCCTATCCCAACATGACAGACACAATGGGAGCACCGTGCACAGTTCCCGTCTCCCTATCCCTGGTTGAGACCCACACCAGAAGCAGAGTGCACAGTTCCTGTTTCTCTATCAGTGGGCAGTCCCACACCAGGATCACCGTGCACATTTCCCGTCTCCGTATCCCAGGGTCATACCCACACAGCATCACCGTGCACAGTTACACACTCCCTATCACTGCGTCAGACCCACATCGGGACTACCATACAGAGCTCCCGTCTCCCTATCCCTGGGTCAGACCCTCACCGGGAGCACCGTGCACAGTTCCCGTATCTCTATCCCTGGGTCGACCCAAAATAGGAGCACCGTGCACAGTTTGTGTCTCCCTATCCCTGTGTCGGACCCAGACTGGGTACACCGTGAGAAGTTCCCATCTCTTTATCCCTGCATCAGACCCACACTGGGAGCAGCGTACACTGTTCCCATCTCCCCATCCCTGGGCCAAACCCGCACTGGGAGGACCGTGCAAAGTTTATATCTTCCTATTCCTAACACTAAACCTGGGACTATTCCACACAGGATCACCGCGCACAGTTCCAGTCTCCGTGTTCCTGGGTGACACCCACACTTGGAACACCATGCACAGTTCCCATCCTGTCCCACAACGGGAGCACCGTGCACAGATCGAATCTGTCTATCCCTGGGTCAGATCTACATAGGATCACCGTGCACAGTTCCAGTCTCCCTGTTCTTGGGTAACACCCAGACGTGGAGCACCATGCACAGTTCCCGTATCTCTACCCCTGGGTCGACCCAAAATAGGAGCACCGTGCCCAGTTTGTGTCTCCCAATCCCTGTGTCAGACCCACACTGGGAGCACCGTACACTGTTCCGATCTCCCTATCCCTGGGCCAAACACACACCGGGAGGACCGTGCAAAGTTCATATCTTCCTATTCCTGGGTCAATTCCACACAGGATCAGCGCGCGCAGTTCCAGTCTCCCTGTTCCTGAGTGACACCCACACCTGGCGCACCGTGCACAGTTCCCGTCTCCGTATCCCTGCGTCAGACCCACACCGGGACTATCGTGCACAGTTCCCGTCTCCCTATCACTGGGTCAGACCCTCACCGGGAGCACCGTGCGCAGTTCCCGTCTCCCTATCCCTGTGTCAGACCCACAACGGCAGCACCGTGCTCAGTTCCCATCTCCCTATCCCTGGGTCAGACCCACACCGGGAGCACCGTGCACAGTTCCCGTCTCCCTATCCCTGGGTCAAACGCACACCGGGAGCACCGTGCACAGTTCCCATATCCCAATCCCTGGGTCAGACCCACACCGGGAGCGCTGTGCACAGTTCCCGTCTCCCTATCCCTGGGTCAGACACACACCGGGAGCACCGTACACAGTTCCCATATCCCAATCCCTGGGTCAGACACACACCGGGATCACCGTGCACAGTTCCTGTCTCCCTATACCTGGGTCATACCAACACAGGGAGCGCCGTGCACAGTTCACATCTCCCTATCCCTGGGTCAGACCCACACCGGGAGCGCCGTGCACAGTTCCCGTCTCCCTATCCCTGGGTCAGACCCACACCGGAAGCATCATGCACAGTTCCCGTCTCCCTTTCCCTGGGTCAGACACACACCGGGAGCACCGTACACAGTTCCCATATCCCAATACCTGGGTCAGACACACACCGGGATCACCGTGCACAGTTCCCGTCTCCGTATCCCTGCGTCAGACCCACACCGGGACTATCGTGCACAGTTCCCGTCTCCCTATCCCTTGGTCAGACCCTCACCGGGAGCACCGTGCACAGTTCCCGTATCTCTATCTCTGGGTCAGACCCACACCGGGAGCGCTGTGCACAGTTCCCGTCTCCCTATCCCTGGGTCAGACCCGCTCCGGGAGCATCGTGCACAGTTCCCGTCTCCCTTTCCCTGGGTCAGACACACACCGGGAGCGCCGTGCACAGTTCCCGTCTCCCTATCCATGGGTCAGACCCACACTGGGATCACCGTGCACAGTTCCCATATCCCAATCCCTGGGTTAGACACACACCGGAAGCACCGTACACAGTTCCCGTCTCCCTTTCGCTGGGTCAGACCCACACCGGGAGCATCGTGCACAGTTCCCGTCTCCCTATCCCTGGGTCAGACCCACACCGGGAACACCGTGCACAGATCCAGTCTCCCTTTCCCTGGGTCAGACCCACACCGGGAGCGCCGTGGACAGTTCCCGTCTCCATATCCCTGGGTCAGACCCGCACCGGGACTATCGTGCACAGTTCCCGTCTCCATATCCCTGGGTCAGACCCACACCGGGAGCACCGTGCACAGTTCCCGTCTCCCTATCCCTGGGTCAGACCCACACCGGGAGCGCCGTGCACAGTTCCCGTCTCCCTTTCCCTGGATCAGACCCACACCGGGAACACCGTGCACAGTTCCCGTCTCCCTATCCCTGGGTCAGACCCACACCGGGAGCGCCGTGCACAGTTCCCGTCTCCCTTTCCCTGGGTCAGACCCACACCGGGAGCACCGTGCACAGTTCCCATATCCCAATCCCTGGGTCAGACACACACCGGGAGCACCGTACACAGTTCCCATATCCCAATCCCTGGGTCAGACACACACCGGGATCACCGTACACTGTTCCCATATCCCTATCCCTGGGCCAAACCCGCACCGGGAGGACCGTGCAAAGTTTATATCTTCCTATTCCTGTGTCAATTCCACACAGGATCACCGCGCACAGTTCCCGTGTCCGTATCTTTGGGTCAGATCCAAATAGGATCACCGTGCACAGTTCCAGTCTCCCTGTTCTTGGGTGTCACCCAGACTTGGAGCACCGTGCACAGTTCCCGTCTCCGTATCCCTGTGTCAGACCCACACCAGGACTATCGTGCACTGTCCCAGTCTCCCTATACCTGGGTCAGACCCACACCGGGAGCACTGTGCACAGTTCCCGTCTCCCTATCCCTTGGTCAGACCCACACCGGGAGCACCGGGAGCAGTTCCCATCTCACTATCCCTGCATCAGACCCACACTGGGATCACCGTACGCTGTTCCCGTCTCCCTATCCCTGGGTCAGACCCAGACCGGGAGCACCGTGCGCAGTTCCCATCTCCCTATCCCTGCATCAGACCCACACTGGGATCACCGTACACTGTTCCCGTCTCCATATCCCTGGGTCAGACCCAGACCGGGAGCACCGTGAGCAGTTCCCATCTCCCTATCCCTGCATCAGACCCACACTGGGAGAACCGTACACAGTTCCCATCTCCCCATCACTGGGCCAAACCCGCACCGGGTGGACCGTGCAAAGTTTAAATCTTCCTATTCCTGTGTCAATTCCACACAGGATCACCGCTCACAGTTCCCGTGTCCGTATCTCTGGGTCAGATCCACATAGGATCACCGTGCACAGTTCCAGTCTCCCTGTTCTTGGGTGTCACCCAGACTTGCAGCACCGTGCACAGTTCCCGTCTCCGTATCCCTGTGTCAGACCCACACCAGGACTATCGTGCACTGTCATAGACTCCCTATACCTGGGTCAGACCCACTCAGGGAGCACCGTGCACAGTTCCTGTCTCAGTATCCCTGCTTCAGTCCCACTTCGGGACTACTGTGCACAGCTCCCGTCTCCCTATCCCTGGGTCAGACCTACACCAGGATCACCGTACACTGCTTCCATCTCGCTATCCCTGGGCCAGACCCACACCGGGAGGACAGTGCAAAGTTTATATCTTCCTATCCCTGGGTCAATTCCAGACAGGATCACCGTGCACAGTTACAGACTCCCTATCCCTGCGTCAGACCCACATCGGGACTGCCATGCACAGTTCCCGTCTCCCTATCCGTGGGTCAGACCCTCACCGGGAGCACCGTGCACAGTTCCCATATCCCAATCCCTGGGTCAGACACACACCGGGAGCACCGTACACAGTTCACATCTCCCTTTCCCTGGGTCAGACCCACACCGGGAACATCGCGCACAGTTCCCATCTCCCTATCCCTGGGTCAGACCCACACCGGGAGCACCGGACACAGTTCCCATCTCCCTATCCCTGGGTCATTCCCACACCGGGAACATCGCGCACAGTTCCCGTCTCCATATCCCTGGGTCAGACCCACACCGGGAACACCGTGCACAGATCCCGTCTCCCTTTCCCTGGGTCAGACCCACACCGGGAGCGCCGTGCACAGTTCCCGTCTCCATATCCCTGGGTCAGACCCACACCGGGACTATCGTGCACAGTTCCCGTCTCCCTATCCCTGGGTCAGACCCACACCGGGAGCGCCGTGCACAGTTCCCGTCTCCCTTTCCCTGGATCAGACCCACACCGGGAACACCGTGCACAGTTCCCGTCTCCCTATCCCTGGGTCAGACCCACACCGGGAGCGCCGTGCACAGTTCCCGTCTCCCTTTCCCTGGGTCAGACCCACACCGGGAGCACCGTGCACAGTTCCCGTCTCCCAATCCCTGGGTCAGACACACACCGAGACTATCGTGCACAGTTCCCGTCTCCCTATCCCTGGGTCAGACCCACACTGGGATCACCGTGCACAGTTCCCATATCCCAATCCCTGGGTCAGGCCCACACCAGGAGTACCATGCACAGTTCCCATCTCCCTATCCCAACATGACAGACACAATGGGAGCACCGTGCACAGTTCCCGTCTCCCTATCCCTGGTTGAGACCCACACCAGAAGCAGAGTGCACAGTTCCTGTTTCTCTATCAGTGGGCAGTCCCACACCAGGATCACCGTGCACATTTCCCGTCTCCGTATCCCAGGGTCATACCCACACAGCATCACCGTGCACAGTTACACACTCCCTGTCACTGCGTCAGACCCACATCGGGACTACCATACAGAGCTCCCGTCTCCCTATCCCTGGGTCAGACCCTCACCGGGAGCACCGTGCACAGTTCCCGTATCTCTATCCCTGGGTCGACCCAAAATAGGAGCACCGTGCACAGTTTGTGTCTCCCTATCCCTGTGTCGGACCCAGACTGGGTACACCGTGAGAAGTTCCCATCTCCTTATCCCTGCATCAGACCCACACTGGGAGCAGCGTACACTGTTCCCATCTCCCCATCCCTGGGCCAAACCCGCACTGGGAGGACCGTGCAAAGTTTATATCTTCCTATTCCTAACACTAAACCTGGGACTATTCCACACAGGATCACCGCGCACAGTTCCAGTCTCCGTGTTCCTGGGTGACACCCACACTTGGAACACCATGCACAGTTCCCATCCTGTCCCACAACGGGAGCACCGTGCACAGATCGAATCTGTCTATCCCTGGGTCAGATCTACATAGGATCACCGTGCACAGTTCCAGTCTCCCTGTTCTTGGGTAACACCCAGACGTGGAGCACCATGCACAGTTCCCGTATCTCTACCCCTGGGTCGACCCAAAATAGGAGCACCGTGCCCAGTTTGTGTCTCCCAATCCCTGTGTCAGACCCACACTGGGAGCACCGTACACTGTTCCGATCTCCCTATCCCTGGGCCAAACACACACCGGGAGGACCGTGCAAAGTTCATATCTTCCGATCCCTGGGCCAATTCCACACAGGATCAGCGCGCGCAGTTCCAGTCTCCCTGTTCCTGAGTGACACCCACACCTGGCGCACCGTGCACAGTTCCCGTCTCCGTATCCCTGCTTCAGACCCACACCGGGACTATCGTGCACAGTTCCCGTCTCCATATCCCTTGGTCAGACCCTCACCGGGAGCACCGTGCGCAGTTCCCGTCTCCCTATCCCTGTGTCAGACCCACAACGGCAGCACCGTGCTCAGTTCCCATCTCCCTATCCCTGGGTCAGACCCACACCGGGAGCACCGTGCACAGTTCCCGTCTCCATATCCCTGGGTCAGACCCACACCGGGACTATCGTGCACAGTTCCCGTCTCCCTTTCCCTGGGTCAGACCCACACCGGGAGCGCCGTACACAGGTCCCGTCTCCATATCCCTGGGTCAGACCCACACCGGGACTATCGTGCACAGTTCCCGTCTCCTTATCCCTGGGTCAGACCCACACAGGGAGCACCGTGCACAGTTCCCGTCACCCTATCCCTGGGTCAGACACACACCGGGACTATCGTGCACAGTTCCCGTCTCCCTATCCCTTGGTCAGACCCACACCGGGAGCGCCGTGCACAGTTCGCGTCTCCCTTTCCCTGGGTCAGACCCACACCGGGAGCACCGTACACAGTTCCCGTCTCCCTGTCCCTGGGTCAGACCCACACCGGGAGCACCGTACACAGTTCACGTCTCCCTATCCCTGGGTCAGACCCACACCAGGAGCGCCGTGCACAGTTCTTGTCTCCCTATCCCTGGGTCAGACCCACACAGGGAGCACCGTGCACAGTTCCCGTCTCCCTATCCCTGGGCAGGCCGACACCAGGAGCATCGTGCACCGTTCCCGTCTCCCTATCCCTGGGTCAGACCCACGCCGGGAGCGCTGTGCACAGTTCCCGTCTCCCTATCCCTGCGTCAGACACACACCGGGAGCACCGTACACAGTTCCCATATCCCAATCCCTGGGTCAGACACACACCGGGATCACCGTACACTGATCCCATCTCCCTATCCGTGGGCCAAACCCGCACCGGGAGGACCGTGCAAAGATTATATCTTCCTATTCCTGTGTCAATTCAACACAGGATCACCGCGCACAGTTCCCGTCTCCCTATGCCTGGGTCTGGCACACACCGGGAGAACCGTGCACAGTTCCCATCTCCCTATCCCTGGGTCAGACCCACACCAAGACTATCGTGCACTGTCCCAGTCTCCCTATCCCTGGGTCAGGCCCACACCAGGAGCACCGTGCACACTTCCCGTCTCCCCATCCCTGGGTCAGACCCACATCGGGACTACCATGCAGAGCTCCCGTCTCCCTATCCCTTGGTCAGAGCCTCACCGGGAGCACCGTGCACAGTTCCCGTATCTCTATACCTGGGTCGACCCAAAATAGGAGCACCGTGCACAGTTTGTCTCTCCCTATCCCTGGGTCAGACCCAGACTGGGAGCAACGTGCACTGTTCAAATCTCCCTATCCCGGGGAAAAATCCAAAACCAGGAGCATCGTGTGCAGTTGCCGGCTACCTATCCCTGGGACAGGAACACACCGAGAGAACCGTGCGCAGTTCCCATCTCCCTGTCACTGCATGAGACCCTCGCCGGGAGCACCGTGCACAGTTCCCGTCTCCCTATCCCTGCGTCAGACCCACACCGGGACTATCGTGCACAGTTCCCGTCTCCCTATCCCTTGGTCAGACCCTCACCGGGAGCACCGTGCGCAGTTCCCGTCTCCCTATCCCTGTGTCAGACCCACAACGGCAGTACCGTGCACAGTTCCCGTCTCTCTATCCCTGGTCAGACCCACACCGGGAGCGCTGTGCACAGTTCCCGTCTCCCTATCCCTAGGTCAGACCCACACCGGCAGTACCGTGCACAGTTCCCGTCTCTCTATCCCTGGTCAGACCCACACCGGGAGCGCTGTGCACAGTTCCCGTCTCCCTATCCCTGGTTCAGACCCACACCGGCAGCACCGTGCACAGTTCCCGTCTCCCTATCCCTGGGTCAGACCCACACCGGGATCACCGTGCACAGTTCCCGTCTCCCTATCCCTGGGTCAGACCCACACCGGGAGCACCGTGCACAGTTCCCGTCTCCCTATCCCTGGGTCAAACCCACACCGGGAGCACCGTGCACAGTTCCCATATCCCAATCCCTGGGTCAGACCCACACCGGGAGCGCTGTGCACAGTTCCCGTCTCCCTATCCCTGGGTCAGACACACACCGGGAGCACCGTACACAGTTCCCATATCCCAATCCCTGGGTCAGACACACACCGGGATCACCGTGCACAGTTCCTGTCTCCCTATACCTGGGTCATACCAACACAGGGAGCGCCGTGCACAGTTCACATCTCCCTATCCCTGGGTCAGACCCACACCGGGAGCGCCGTGCACAGTTCCCGTCTCCCTATCCCTGGGTCAGACCCACACCGGAAGCAACATGCACAGTTCCCGTCTCCCTTTCCCTGGGTCAGACACACACCGGGAGCACCGTACACAGTTCCCATATCCCAATCCCTGGGTCAGACACACACCGGGAGCACCGTGCACAGTTCCCATCTCCCTATCCCTGGGTCAGACCCACACCGGGAGCACCGTGCACAGTTCCCATCTCCCTATCCCTGGGTCAGACCCACACCGGGAGCACCGTGCACAGTTCCCATCTCCCTATCCCTGGGTCAGTCCCACACCGGGAGCACCGTGCACAGTTCCCGTCTCCCTATTCCTGGGTCAGACCCACACCGGGAGCACCGTGCACAGTTCCCATCTCCCTATTCCTGGGTCAGACCCACACTTGGAGCACCGTGCACAGTTCCCGTCTCCGTATCCCTGCGTCAGACCCACACCGGGACTATCGTGCACAGTTCCCGTCTCCCTATCCCTTGGTCAGACCCTCACCGGGAGCACCGTGCACAGTTCCCGTATCTCTATCCCTGGGTCAGACCCACACCGGGAGCGCTGTGCACAGTTCCCGTCTCCCTATCCCTGGGTCAGACCCGCTCCGGGAGCATCGTGCACAGTTCCCGTCTCCCTTTCCCTGGGTCAGACACACACCGGGAGCGCCGTGCACAGTTCCCGTCTCCCTATCCATGGGTCAGACCCACACTGGGATCACCGTGCACAGTTCCCATATCCCAGTCCCTGGGTCAGACCCACACCGGGAGCATCGTGCACAGTTCCCGTCTCCCTATCCCTGGGTCAGACCCACACCGGGAACACCGTGCACAGATCCAGTCACCCTTTCCCTGGGTCAGACCCACACCGGGAGCGCCGTGCACTGTTCCCGTCTACATATCCCTCGGTCAGACCCACACCGGGAGCACCGTGCACAGTTCCCGTCTCCATATCCTTGGGTCAGACCCACACCGGGAGCACCGTGCACAGTTCCCGTCTCCCTTTCCCTGGGTCAGACCCACACCGGGAGCACCGTACACAGTTCCCGTCTCCCTGTCCCTGGGTCAGACCCAGACCGGGACTATCGTGCACAGTTCCCGTCTCCCTATCCCTGGGTCAGACCCTCACCGGGAGCGCCGTGCACAGTTCCCGTCTCCCTTTCCCTGGGTCAGACCCACACCGGGAGCACCGTACACAGTTCCCGTCTCCCTTTCGCTGGGTCAGACCCACACCGGGAGCATCGCGCACAGTTCCCGTCTCCCTATCCCTGGGTCAGACCCACACCGGGAACACAGTGCACAGATCCCGTCTCCCTTTCCCTGGGTCAGACCCACACCGGGAGCGCCGTGGACAGTTCCCATCTCCCTATCCCTGGGTCAGACACACACCGGGAGCACCGTACACAGTTCCCGTCTCCCTTTCCCTGGGTCAGACACACACCGGGAGCGCCGTGCACAGTTCCCGTCTCCATATCCCTGGGTCAGACCCGCACCGGGACTATCGTGCACAGTTCCCGTCTCCGTATCCCTGGGTCAGACCCACACCGGGAGCACCGTGCACAGTTCCCGTCACCCTATCCCTGGGTCAGACACACACCGGGACTATCGTGCACAGTTCCCGTCTCCCTTTCCCTGGGTCAGACACACACCGGGAGCGCCGTGCACAGTTCCCGTCTCCCTTTCCCTGGGTCAGACCCACACCGGGAGCACCGTACACAGTTCCCGTCTCCGTATCCCTGCGTCAGACCCACACCGGGACTATCGTGCACAGTTCCCGTCTCCCTATCCCTTGGTCAGACCCTCACCGGGAGCACCGTGCACAGTTCCCGTATCTCTATCCCTGGGTCAGACCCACACCGGGAGCGCTGTGCACAGTTCCCGTCTCCCTATCCCTGGGTCAGACCCACTCCGGGAGCATCGTGCACAGTTCCCGTCTCCCTTTCCCTGGGTCAGACACACACCGGGAGCGCCGTGCACAGTTCCCGTCTCTCTATCCCTGGGTCAGACACACACTGGGATCAACGTGCACAGTTCCCATATCCCAATCCCTGGGTCAGACCCACACCGGGAGCACCGGACACAGTTCCCATCTCCCTATCCCTGGGTCATTCCCACACCGGGAACATCGCGCACAGTTCCCGTCTCCCTATCCCTGGGTCAGACCCACACCGGGAACACCGTGCACAGATCCCGTCTCCCTTTCCCTGGGTCAGACCCACACCGGGAGCGCCGTGCACTGTTCCCGTCTCCGTATCCCTGCGTCATACCCACACCGGGACTATCGTGCACAGTTCCCGTCTCCTTATCCCTTGGTCAGACCCACACCGGGACTATCGTGCACAGTTCCCGTCTCCTTATCCCTGGGTCAGACCCACACCGGGAGCGCCGTGCACAGTTCCCGTCACCCTATCCCTGGGTCAGACACACACCGGGACTATCGTGCACAGTTCCCGTCTCCCTATCCCTTGGTCAGACCCACACCGGGAGCGCCGTGCACAGTTCGCGTCTCCCTTTCCCTGGGTCAGACCCACACCGGGAACACCGTGCACAGTTCCCGTCTCCCTATCCCTGGGTCAGACCCACACCGGGAGCACCGTACACAGTTCCCGTCTCCCTGTCCCTGGGTCAGACCCACACCGGGAGCACCGTACACAGTTCCCGTCTCCCTATCCCTGGGTCAGACCCACACCAGGAGCGCCGTGCACAGTTCTTGTCTCCCTATCCCTGGGTCAGACCCACACAGGGAGCACCGTGCACCGTTCCCGTCTCCCTATCCCTGGGTCAGACCCACGCCGGGAGCGCTGTGCACAGTTCCCGTCTCCCTATCCCTGGGTCAGACACACACCGGGAACACCGTACACAGTTCCCATATCCGAATCCCTGGGTCAGACACACACCGGGATCACCGTACACTGATCCCATCTCCCTATCCGTGGGCCAAACCCGCACCGGGAGGACCGTGCAAAGATTATATCTTCCTATTCCTGTGTCAATTCCACACAGGATCACCGCGCACAGTTCCCGTCTCCCTGTGCCTGGGTCTGGCACACACCGGGAGCATCGTGCAAAGTTCCCATATCCCTATCCCTGGGTCAGGCCCACACCAGGAGCACCGTGCACAGTTCCCGTCTCCCTATCCCTTGGTCAGTGCCTCACCGGGAGCACCGTGCACAGTTCCCGTATCTCTATACCTGGGTCGACCCAAAATAGGAGCACCGTGCACAGTTTGTCTCTCCCTATCCCTGGGTCAGACCCAGACTGGGAGCAACGTGCACTGTTCAAATCTCCCTATCCCGGGGAAAAATCCAAAACCAGGAGCATCGTGTGCAGTTGCCGGCTACCTATCCCTGGGACAGGAACACACCGAGAGAACCGTGCGCAGTTCCCATCTCCCTGTCACTGCATGAGACCCTCGCCGGGAGCACCGTGCACAGTTCCCGTCTCCCTATCCCTGGGTCGGACCCACACCGGGAGCGCTGTGCACAGTTCCCGTCTCCCTATCCCTGGGTCAGACACACACCGGGAGCACCGTACACAGTTCCCATATCCCAATCCCTGGGTCAGACACACACCGGGATCACCGTACACTGTTCCCATATCCCTATCCCTGGGCCAAACCCGCACCGGGAGGACCGTGCAAAGTTTATATCTTCCTATTCCTGTGTCAATTCCACACAGGATCACCGCGCACAGTTCCCGTGTCCGTATCTTTGGGTCAGATCCACATAGGATCACCGTGCACAGTTCCAGTCTCCCTGTTCTTGGGTAACACCCAGACGTGGAGCACCATGCACAGTTCCCGTATCTCTACCCCTGGGTCGACCCAAAATAGGAGCACCGTGCCCAGTTTGTGTCTCCCAATCCCTGTGTCAGACCCACACTGGGAGCACCGTACACTGTTCCGATCTCCCGATCCCTGGGCCAAACCCACACCGGGAGGACCGTGCAAAGTTCATATCTTCCTATTCCTGGGTCAATTCCACACAGGATCACCGCGCACAGTTCCCGTGTCCGTATCTTTGGGTCAGATCCACATAGGATCACCGTGCACAGTTCCAGTCTCCCTGTTCTTGGGTGTCACCCAGACTTGGAGCACCGTGCACAGTTCCCGTCTCCGTATCCCTGTGTCAGACCCACACCAGGACTATCGTGCACTGTCCCAGTCTCCCTATACCTGGGTCAGACCCACACCGGGAGCACTGTGCACAGTTCCCGTCTCCCTATCCCTTGGTCAGACCCACACCGGGAGCACCGGGAGCAGTTCCCATCTCACTATCCCTGCATCAGACCCACACTGGGATCACCGTACGCTGTTCCCGTCTCCCTATCCCTGGGTCAGACCCAGACCGGGAGCACCGTGAGCAGTTCCCATCTCCCTATCCCTGCATCAGACCCACACTGGGATCACCGTACACTGTTCCCGTCTCCATATCCCTGGGTCAGACCCAGACCGGGAGCACCGTGAGCAGTTCCTATCTCCCTATCCCTGCATCAGACCCACACTGGGAGAACCGTACACAGTTCCCATCTCCCCATCACTGGGCCAAACCCGCACCGGGTGGACCGTGCAAAGTTTAAATCTTCCTATTCCTGTGTCAATTCCACACAGGATCACCGCTCACAGTTCCCGTGTCCGTATCTCTGGGTCAGATCCACATAGGATCACCGTGCACAGTTCCAGTCTCCCTGTTCTTGGGTGTCACCCAGACTTGCAGCACCGTGCACAGTTCCCGTCTCCGTATCCCTGTGTCAGACCCACACCAGGACTATCGTGCACTGTCATAGACTCCCTATACCTGGGTCAGACCCACTCAGGGAGCACCGTGCACAGTTCCTGTCTCAGTATCCCTGCTTCAGTCCCACTTCGGGACTACTGTGCACAGCTCCCGTCTCCCTATCCCTGGGTCAGACCTACACCAGGATCACCGTACACTGCTTCCATCTCGCTATCCCTGGGCCAGACCCACACCGGGAGGACAGTGCAAAGTTTATATCTTCCTATCCCTGGGTCAATTCCAGACAGGATCACCGTGCACAGTTACAGACTCCCTATCCCTGCGTCAGACCCACATCGGGACTGCCATGCACAGTTCCCGTCTCCCTATCCGTGGGTCAGACCCTCACCGGGAGCACCGTGCACAGTTCCCATATCCCAATCCCTGGGTCAGACACACACCGGGAGCACCGTACACAGTTCACATCTCCCTTTCCCTGGGTCAGACCCACACCGGGAACATCGCGCACAGTTCCCATCTCCCTATCCCTGGGTCAGACCCACACCGGGAGCACCGGACACAGTTCCCATCTCCCTATCCCTGGGTCATTCCCACACCGGGAACATCGCGCACAGTTCCCGTCTCCATATCCCTGGGTCAGACCCACACCGGGAACACCGTGCACAGATCCCGTCTCCCTTTCCCTGGGTCAGACCCACACCGGGAGCGCCGTGCACAGTTCCCGTCTCCATATCCCTGGGTCAGACCCACACCGGGACTATCGTGCACAGTTCCCGTCTCCCTATCCCTGGGTCAGACCCACACCGGGAGCGCCGTGCACAGTTCCCGTCTCCCTTTCCCTGGATCAGACCCACACCGGGAACACCGTGCACAGTTCCCGTCTCCCTATCCCTGGGTCAGACCCACACCGGGAGCGCCGTGCACAGTTCCCGTCTCCCTTTCCCTGGGTCAGACCCACACCGGGAGCACCGTGCACAGTTCCCGTCTCCCAATCCCTGGGTCAGACACACACCGAGACTATCGTGCACAGTTCCCGTCTCCCTATCCCTGGGTCAGACCCACACTGGGATCACCGTGCACAGTTCCCATATCCCAATCCCTGGGTCAGGCCCACACCAGGAGTACCATGCACAGTTCCCATCTCCCTATCCCAACATGACAGACACAATGGGAGCACCGTGCACAGTTCCCGTCTCCCTATCCCTGGTTGAGACCCACACCAGAAGCAGAGTGCACAGTTCCTGTTTCTCTATCAGTGGGCAGTCCCACACCAGGATCACCGTGCACATTTCCCGTCTCCGTATCCCAGGGTCATACCCACACAGCATCACCGTGCACAGTTACACACTCCCTGTCACTGCGTCAGACCCACATCGGGACTACCATACAGAGCTCCCGTCTCCCTATCCCTGGGTCAGACCCTCACCGGGAGCACCGTGCACAGTTCCCGTATCTCTATCCCTGGGTCGACCCAAAATAGGAGCACCGTGCACAGTTTGTGTCTCCCTATCCCTGTGTCGGACCCAGACTGGGTACACCGTGAGAAGTTCCCATCTCCTTATCCCTGCATCAGACCCACACTGGGAGCAGCGTACACTGTTCCCATCTCCCCATCCCTGGGCCAAACCCGCACTGGGAGGACCGTGCAAAGTTTATATCTTCCTATTCCTAACACTAAACCTGGGACTATTCCACACAGGATCACCGCGCACAGTTCCAGTCTCCGTGTTCCTGGGTGACACCCACACTTGGAACACCATGCACAGTTCCCATCCTGTCCCACAACGGGAGCACCGTGCACAGATCGAATCTGTCTATCCCTGGGTCAGATCTACATAGGATCACCGTGCACAGTTCCAGTCTCCCTGTTCTTGGGTAACACCCAGACGTGGAGCACCATGCACAGTTCCCGTATCTCTACCCCTGGGTCGACCCAAAATAGGAGCACCGTGCCCAGTTTGTGTCTCCCAATCCCTGTGTCAGACCCACACTGGGAGCACCGTACACTGTTCCGATCTCCCTATCCCTGGGCCAAACACACACCGGGAGGACCGTGCAAAGTTCATATCTTCCGATCCCTGGGCCAATTCCACACAGGATCAGCGCGCGCAGTTCCAGTCTCCCTGTTCCTGAGTGACACCCACACCTGGCGCACCGTGCACAGTTCCCGTCTCCGTATCCCTGCTTCAGACCCACACCGGGACTATCGTGCACAGTTCCCGTCTCCATATCCCTTGGTCAGACCCTCACCGGGAGCACCGTGCGCAGTTCCCGTCTCCCTATCCCTGTGTCAGACCCACAACGGCAGCACCGTGCTCAGTTCCCATCTCCCTATCCCTGGGTCAGACCCACACCGGGAGCACCGTGCACAGTTCCCGTCTCCATATCCCTGGGTCAGACCCACACCGGGACTATCGTGCACAGTTCCCGTCTCCCTTTCCCTGGGTCAGACCCACACCGGGAGCGCCGTACACAGGTCCCGTCTCCATATCCCTGGGTCAGACCCACACCGGGACTATCGTGCACAGTTCCCGTCTCCTTATCCCTGGGTCAGACCCACACAGGGAGCACCGTGCACAGTTCCCGTCACCCTATCCCTGGGTCAGACACACACCGGGACTATCGTGCACAGTTCCCGTCTCCCTATCCCTTGGTCAGACCCACACCGGGAGCGCCGTGCACAGTTCGCGTCTCCCTTTCCCTGGGTCAGACCCACACCGGGAGCACCGTACACAGTTCCCGTCTCCCTGTCCCTGGGTCAGACCCACACCGGGAGCACCGTACACAGTTCACGTCTCCCTATCCCTGGGTCAGACCCACACCAGGAGCGCCGTGCACAGTTCTTGTCTCCCTATCCCTGGGTCAGACCCACACAGGGAGCACCGTGCACAGTTCCCGTCTCCCTATCCCTGGGCAGGCCGACACCAGGAGCATCGTGCACCGTTCCCGTCTCCCTATCCCTGGGTCAGACCCACGCCGGGAGCGCTGTGCACAGTTCCCGTCTCCCTATCCCTGCGTCAGACACACACCGGGAGCACCGTACACAGTTCCCATATCCCAATCCCTGGGTCAGACACACACCGGGATCACCGTACACTGATCCCATCTCCCTATCCGTGGGCCAAACCCGCACCGGGAGGACCGTGCAAAGATTATATCTTCCTATTCCTGTGTCAATTCCACACAGGATCACCGCGCACAGTTCCCGTCTCCCTATGCCTGGGTCTGGCACACACCGGGAGAACCGTGCACAGTTCCCATCTCCCTATCCCTGGGTCAGACCCACACCAAGACTATCGTGCACTGTCCCAGTCTCCCTATCCCTGGGTCAGGCCCACACCAGGAGCACCGTGCACACTTCCCGTCTCCCCATCCCTGGGTCAGACCCACATCGGGACTACCATGCAGAGCTCCCGTCTCCCTATCCCTTGGTCAGAGCCTCACCGGGAGCACCGTGCACAGTTCCCGTATCTCTATACCTGGGTCGACCCAAAATAGGAGCACCGTGCACAGTTTGTCTCTCCCTATCCCTGGGTCAGACCCAGACTGGGAGCAACGTGCACTGTTCAAATCTCCCTATCCCGGGGAAAAATCCAAAACCAGGAGCATCGTGTGCAGTTGCCGGCTACCTATCCCTGGGACAGGAACACACCGAGAGAACCGTGCGCAGTTCCCATCTCCCTGTCACTGCATGAGACACTCGCCGGGAGCACCGTGCACAATTCCCGTCTCCCTATCCCTGGGTCGGACCCACACCGGGAGCGCTGTGCACAGTTCC
Source organism: Hypanus sabinus (assembly GCF_030144855.1). Lineage (NCBI taxonomy): Eukaryota > Metazoa > Chordata > Chondrichthyes > Myliobatiformes > Dasyatidae > Hypanus > Hypanus sabinus. The sequence continues at coordinate 33,847,247 of NC_082738.1, read as the reverse complement.
CGTCTCCCTATCCCTGGGTCAGACACACACCGGGAGCACCGTACACAGTTCCCATATCCCAATCCCTGGGTCAGACACACACCGGGATCACCGTACACTGTTCCCATATCCCTATCCCTGGGCCAAACCCGCACCGGGAGGACCGTGCAAAGTTTATATCTTCCTATTCCTGTGTCAATTCCACACAGGATCACCGCGCACAGTTCCCGTGTCCGTATCTTTGGGTCAGATCCACATAGGATCACCGTGCACAGTTCCAGTCTCCCTGTTCTTGGGTAACACCCAGACGTGGAGCACCATGCACAGTTCCCGTATCTCTACCCCTGGGTCGACCCAAAATAGGAGCACCGTGCCCAGTTTGTGTCTCCCAATCCCTGTGTCAGACCCACACTGGGAGCACCGTACACTGTTCCGATCTCCCTATCCCTGGGCCAAACCCACACCGGGAGGACCGTGCAAAGTTCATATCTTCCTATTCCTGGGTCAATTCCACACAGGATCAGCGCGCGCAGTTCCAGTGTCGCTGTTCCTGAGTGACACCCACACCTGGCGCACCGTGCACAGTTCCCGTCTCCCTATACCTGGATCAGACCCACACCAGGAGCACCGTGCACAGTTCCCGTCTCTCTATCCCTGGTCAGACCCACACCGGGAGCGCTGTGCACAGTTCCCGTCTCCCTATCCCTAGGTCAGACCCACACCGGCAGTACCGTGCACAGTTCCCGTCTCTCTATCCCTGGTCAGACCCACACCGGGAGCGCTGTGCACAGTTCCCGTCTCCCTATCCCTGGTTCAGACCCACACCGGCAGCACCGTGCACAGTTCCCGTCTCCCTATCCCTGGGTCAGACCCACACCAGGATCACCGTGCACAGTTCCCGTCTCCCTATCCCTGGGTCAGACCCACACCGGGAGCACCGTGCACAGTTCCCGTCTCCCTATCCCTGGGTCAAACCCACACCGGGAGCACCGTGCACAGTTCCCATATCCCAATCCCTGGGTCAGACCCACACCGGGAGCGCTGTGCACAGTTCCCGTCTCCCTATCCCTGGGTCAGACACACACCGGGAGCACCGTACACAGTTCCCATATCCCAATCCCTGGGTCAGACACACACCGGGATCACCGTGCACAGTTCCTGTCTCCCTATACCTGGGTCATACCAACACAGGGAGCGCAGTGCACAGTTCACATCTCCCTATCCCTGGGTCAGACCCACACCGGGAGCGCCGTGCACAGTTCCCGTCTCCCTATCCCTGGGTCAGACCCACACCGGAAGCAACATGCACAGTTCCCGTCTCCCTTTCCCTGGGTCAGACACACACCGGGAGCACCGTACACAGTTCCCATATCCCAATCCCTGGGTCAGACACACACCGGGAGCACCGTGCACAGTTCCCATCTCCCTATCCCTGGGTCAGACCCACACCGGGAGCACCGTGCACAGTTCCCATCTCCCTATCCCTGGGTCAGACCCACACCGGGAGCACCGTGCACAGTTCCCATCTCCCTATCCCTGGGTCAGTCCCACACCGGGAGCACCGTGCACAGTTCCCGTCTCCCTATTCCTGGGTCAGACCCACACCGGGAGCACCGTGCACAGTTCCCATCTCCCTATTCCTGGGTCAGACCCACACTTGGAGCACCGTGCACAGTTCCCGTCTCCGTATCCCTGCGTCAGACCCACACCGGGACTATCGTGCACAGTTCCCGTCTCCCTATCCCTTGGTCAGACCCTCACCGGGAGCACCGTGCACAGTTCCCGTATCTCTATCCCTGGGTCAGACCCACACCGGGAGCGCTGTGCACAGTTCCCGTCTCCCTATCCCTGGGTCAGACCCGCTCCGGGAGCATCGTGCACAGTTCCCGTCTCCCTTTCCCTGGGTCAGACACACACCGGGAGCGCCGTGCACAGTTCCCGTCTCCCTATCCATGGGTCAGACCCACACTGGGATCACCGTGCACAGTTCCCATATCCCAGTCCCTGGGTCAGACCCACACCGGGAGCATCGTGCACAGTTCCCGTCTCCCTATCCCTGGGTCAGACCCACACCGGGAACACCGTGCACAGATCCAGTCTCCCTTTCCCTGGGTCAGACCCACACCGGGAGCGCCGTGCACTGTTCCCGTCTACATATCCCTCGGTCAGACCCACACCGGGAGCACCGTGCACAGTTCCCGTCTCCATATCCTTGGGTCAGACCCACACCGGGAGCACCGTGCACAGTTCCCGTCACCCCATCCCTGGGTCAGACACACACCGGGACTATCGTGCACAGTTCCCGTCTCCCTTTCCCTGGGTCAGACCCACACCGGGAGCACCGTACACAGTTCCCGTCTCCCTTTCGCTGGGTCAGACCCACACCGGGAGCATCGCGCACAGTTCCCGTCTCCCTATCCCTGGGTCAGACCCACACCGGGAACACAGTGCACAGATCCCGTCTCCCTTTCCCTGGGTCAGACCCACACCGGGAGCGCCGTGGACAGTTCCCGTCTCCATATCCCTGGGTCAGACCCGCACCGGAATCACCATGCACAGTTCCCATCTCCCTATCCCTGGGTCAGACCCACACCGGGACTATCGTGCACAGTTCCCGTCTCCATATCCCTGGGTCAGACCCACACCGGGAGCACCGTGCACAGTTCCCGTCACCCTATCCCTGGGTCAGACACACACCGGGACTATCGTGCACAGTTCCCGTCTCCCTTTCCCTGGGTCAGACACACACCGGGAGCGCCGTGCACAGTTCCCGTCTCCCTTTCCCTGGGTCAGACCCACACCGGGAGCACCGTACACAGTTCCCGTCTCCGTATCCCTGCGTCAGACCCACACCGGGACTATCGTGCACAGTTCCCGTCTCCCTATCCCTTGGTCAGACCCTCACCGGGAGTACCGTGCACAGTTCCCGTATCTCTATCCCTGGGTCAGACCCACACCGGGAGCGCTGTGCACAGTTCCCGTCTCCCTATCCCTGGGTCAGACCCACTCCGGGAGCATCGTGCACAGTTCCCGTCTCCCTTTCCCTGGGTCAGACACACACCGGGAGCGCCGTGCACAGTTCCCGTCTCTCTATCCCTGGGTCAGACACACACTGGGATCAACGTGCACAGTTCCCATATCCCAATCCCTGGGTCAGACCCACACCGGGAGCACCGGACACAGTTCCCATCTCCCTATCCCTGGGTCATTCCCACACCGGGAACATCGCGCACAGTTCCCGTCTCCCTATCCCTGGGTCAGACCCACACCGGGAACACCGTGCACAGATCCCGTCTCCCTTTCCCTGGGTCAGACCCACACCGGGAGCGCCGTGCACAGTTCCCGTCTCCGTATCCCTGCGTCATACCCACACCGGGACTATCGTGCACAGTTCCCGTCTCCTTATCCCTTGGTCAGACCCACACCGGGACTATCGTGCACAGTTCCCGTCTCCTTATCCCTGGGTCAGGCCCACACCGGGAGCGCCGTGCACAGTTCCCGTCACCCTATCCCTGGGTCAGACACACACCGGGACTATCGTGTACAGTTCCCGTCTCCCTATCTCTTGGTCAGACCCACACCGGGAGCGCCGTGCACAGTTCGCGTCTCCCTTTCCCTGGGTCAGACCCACACCGGGAGCACCGTACACAGTTCCCGTCTCCCTGTCCCTGGGTCAGACCCACACCGGGAGCACCGTACACAGTTCCCGTCTCCCTATCCCTGGGTCAGACCCACACCAGGAGCGCCGTGCACAGTTCTTGTCTCCCTATCCCTGGGTCAGACCCACACAGGGAGCACCGTGCACCGTTCCCGTCTCCCTATCCCTGGGTCAGACCCACGCCGGGAGCGCTGTGCACAGTTCCCGTCTCCCTATCCCTGGGTCAGACACACACCGGGAACACCGTACACAGTTCCCATATCCGAATCCCTGGGTCAGACACACACCGGGATCACCGTACACTGTTCCCATCTCCCTATCCGTGGGCCAAACCCGCACCGGGAGGACCGTGCAAAGATTATATCTTCCTATTCCTGTGTCAATTCCACACAGGATCACCGCGCACAGTTCCCGTCTCCCTATGCCTGGGTCTGGCACACACCGGGAGCATCGTGCAAAGTTCCCATATCCCTATCCCTGGGTCAGGCCCACACCAGGAGCACCGTGCACACTTCCCGTCTCCCCATCCCTGGGTCAGACCCACATCGGGACTACCATGCAGAGCTCCCGTCTCCCTATCCCTTGGTCAGAGCCTCACCGGGAGCACCGTGCACAGTTCCCGTATCTCTATACCTGGGTCGACCCAAAATAGGAGCACCGTGCACAGTTTGTCTCTCCCTATCCCTGGGTCAGACCCAGACTGGGAGCAACGTGCACTGTTCAAATCTCCCTATCCCGGGGAAAAATCCAAAACCAGGAGCATCGTGTGCAGTTGCCGGCTACCTATCCCTGGGACAGGAACACACCGAGAGAACCGTGCGCAGTTCCCATCTCCCTGTCACTGCATGAGACCCTCGCCGGGAGCACCGTGCACAGTTCCCGTCTCCCTATCCCTGGGTCGGACCCACACCGGGAGCGCTGTGCACAGTTCCCGTCTCCCTATCCCTGGGTCAGACACACACCGGGAGCACCGTACACAGTTCCCATATCCCAATCCCTGGGTCAGACACACACCGGGATCACCGTACACTGTTCCCATATCCCTATCCCTGGGCCAAACCCGCACCGGGAGGACCGTGCAAAGTTTATATCTTCCTATTCCTGTGTCAATTCCACACAGGATCACCGCGCACAGTTCCCGTGTCCGTATCTTTGGGTCAGATCCACATAGGATCACCGTGCACAGTTCCAGTCTCCCTGTTCTTGGGTGTCACCCAGACTTGGAGCACCGTGCACAGTTCCCGTCACCGTATCCCTGTGTCAGACCCACACCCGGACTATCGTGCACTGTCCCAGTCTCCCTATACCTGGGTCAGACCCACACCGGGAGCACTGTGCACAGTTCCCGTCTCCCTATCCCTTGGTCAGACTCACTCAGGGAGCACCGTGCACAGTTCCCGTCTCCCTATCCCTGGGTCAGGCCGACACCAGGAGCACCATACACAGTTCTTGTCTCAGTATCCCTGCGTCAGTCCCACTTCGGGACTACTGTGCACAGCTCCCGTCTCCCTATCCCTGGGTCAGACCTACACCAGGATCACCGTACACTGCTCCCATCTCGCTATCCCTGGGCCAGACCCACACCGGGAGGACAGTGCAAAGTTTATATCTTCCTATCCCTGGGTCAATTCCACACAGGATCACCGTGCACAGTTACAGACTCCCTATCCCTGCGTCAGACCCACATCGGGACTGCCATGCACAGTTCCCGTCTCCCTATCCGTGGGTCAGACCCTCACCGGGAGCAGCGTGCACAGTTCCCGTATCCCTATCACTGGGTCATACCCACACAGGATAACCGTACACAGTTCCTGTCTCTCTAATTCTGTGTCGTACCCACACCATGAGCTTCGTCCATAGTGCCCGTCTCCCAATTCCTGGGGTCAGACCCTCTACGGGAGCACCGTGAACAGTTCCCACCTCCCTATCCCAACATGATACACACACCGGGAGAACCGTGCACAGTTCCCGTCTCCGTATGACCGCGTCAGACCCACACCGGAACAATCGTGCAGAGTTCCCGTCTCCCTATCCCTGGGTCAGACCCAAACCAGGATCACCGTGCACAGTTCCCATCTCCCTCTCCCTGGGACAGACCCACACCAGGAGCACCGTGTACAGTTCCCGGCTCCCTATCCCTAGGTCTGACCCACACCGGAAGCACTGTGCACAGTTCCTGTCTCACTATCCCTGCGTCATTCCCACTTCGGGACCACTGTGCACAGCTCCCGGCTCCCTATCCCTGCGTCAGACCAACACCACGATCACCGTGGACAGTTCCCATCTCCCTCTCCCTGGGACAGACCCACACGGGGAGGACAGTGGAAAGTTCATATCTTCCTATCCCTGGGTCATACCCACACCAGGATCACCGTGCAAAGTTCCCGGCTCCCTATCCCTGGGTCAGGCACACACCGAGACTATCGTGCACAGTTCCCGTCTCCCTATCCCTGGGTCAGACCCACACCGGGAGCACCGTGGACAGTTCCCATCTTTCTATCCGTGTGTCGTACCCACACCAGGAGGACCGTGCATAGTTCAAGTCTCTCTCTCCCTGGGTCCGATCAACACCGGGAGCACCGAACACTGTTCCCATGTCCCTATCTCTGCGCCAAACCCACACCGGGAGGACCGTGCAAAGTTCATATCTTCCTATCCCTGGGACTATTCCACACAGGATCACCGCGCACAGTTCCAGTCTCCGTGTTCCTGGGTGACACCCACACTTGGAACACCGTGCACTGTTCCCATCTCCCTATCCCGGGGAAAAATACAACACCAGGAGCATCGTGTGCAGTTCCCGTCTCCCTATCCCTGGGACAGGAACACACCGAGAGAACCGTGCGCAGTTCCCATCTCCCTATTACTGCATGAGACCCACAACGGGAGCACCGTGCACAGATCGAATCTGTCTATCCCTGGGTCAGATCTACATAGGATCACCGTGCACAGTTCCAGTCTCCCTGTTCTTGGGTAACACCCAGACGTGGAGCACCGTGCACAGTTCCCGGCTCCCTATCCCTGGGTCAGACCCTCACCGGGAGCACCGTGCACAGTTCCCGTATCTCTATCCCTGGGTCGACCCAAAATAGGAGCACCGTGCCCAGTTTGTGTCTCCCAATCCCTGTGTCAGACCCACACTGGGAGCAGCGTACACTGTTCCCATCTCCCCATCCCTGGGCCAAACCCGCACTGGGAGGACCGTGCAAAGTTTAAGTCTTCCTATCCCTGGGTCAATTCCACACAGGATTACCGCGCACTGTTCCCGTGTTGGTATCCCTGAGTAGGGAGCACCGTGCACACATCCCGTCTCCCTATACCTGGGTCAGACTCACACAGGGAGCACCGTACACAGGTCCCGTCTCCCTATCACTGGGTCAGACCCACACCGGCAGCACCGTACACAGGTCCCGTCTCCCTATCCCTGGGTCAGACCCACACCGGGAGCACCGTACACAGGTCCCGTCTCCCTATCCCTGGGTCAGACAGACACCAGGAGCACCGTGCACAGTTCCCGTCTCCCTATCCCTGTGTCAGTGCCACACCGGGAGCACCGTGCACAGATCCCGTCTCCCTATCCCTGGGTCAGACACACACCGGGAGCACCGTGCACAGTTCCCCGTCTCACTATCCCTGGGTCAGGCACACACCGGGAGAACCGTGCACAGATCGAATCTGTCTATCCCTGGGTCAGATCCACATAGGATCACCGTGCACAGTTACAGTCTCCCTGTTCTTGGGTGACACCCAGACTTGGAGCACCTTGCACAGTTCCCGTCTCCCTATCCCGGGGTCAGACACACACCGAGACTATCGTGCACAGTTCCCGTCTCCCTATCCCTGGGTCAGACACACACCGGAGCACCATGCACAGTTCCTGTATCCCTATCCCTGTGTCAGACCCACACCGGGAGCACCGTGCACAGTTCCCGTCTCCCTATCCCTGGGTCAGACTGACAACGGGAGCACATTGAATGCATCCATTCTCCCTATATCTAGGTCAGACCCACACCGGGAGCACTGTGCGCAGATCCTTTCTCACTATCCCTGGGTCAGACCCACACCGGGAGCACCGTGCAAAGTTCCCGGCTCCCCATCCCTGGGTCATGCACACACCGGGAGGACCGTGCAATGTTCATATCATCCTATCCCTGGGGCTATTCCACACAGGATCACCGTGCACACTTACAGACTCCCTATCACTGCGTCAGATCCATATCGGGACTACCATGCACAGCTCCCGTGTCCCTATGCCTGGGTCAGAGCCTCACCGGGAGCACCGTGCACAGTTACCGTATCTCTATCCCTGGGTCGTCCCAAAATAGGAGCTCCGTGCACAGTTTGTCTTTCCCTATCCCTGGGTCAGACCCAGACTGGGAGCACCGTGAGAAGTTACCATCTCCCTTTCCCTGCGTCAGACCCACACCGGGAGCACCGTGGACAGTTCCCATCTCTCTATTCGTGTGTCGTACTCACACTAGGAGGACCGTGCATAGTTCAAGTATCTCTCTCCCTGGGTCCGATCAACACCGGGAGCACCGAACACTGTTCCCATGTCCCTATCCCTGCGCCAAACCCACACCGGGAGGACCGTGCAAAGTTCATATCTTCCTATCCCTGGGACTATTCCACACAGGATCACCGCGCTCAGTTCCAGTCTCCGTGTTCCTGGGTGACACCCACACTTGGAACACCGTGCACTGTTCCCATCTCCCTATCCCGGGGAAAAATCCAAAACCAGGAGCATCGTGCGCAGTTGCTGGCTACCTATCCCTGGGTCAGGCACACACCGAGAGAACCGTGCGCAGTTCCCATCTCCCTATCACTGCATGAGACCCACAACGGGAGCACCGTGCACAGATCGAATCTGTCTATCCCTGGGTCAGATCCACACCAGGAGCATCGTGAGCAGTTCCCGTCTCCCTATCCCTGGTTCGGACCCACAATAGGAGCACCGTGCACAGTTTGTGTCTCCCTATCCCTGGGTCAGACCCAGACTGGAAGCACCGTGAGCAGTTCCCATCTCCCAATCCCTGGGTCAGACCCAGACTGGAAGCACCGTGAGCAGTTCCCATCTCCCAATCCCTGGGTCAGAGCCACACTGGGAGCACCGTACACTGTTCCCATCTCCCTATCCCTGGGCCAAACCCGCACCGGGAGGACCGTGCAAAGTTTATATCTTCCTATCCCTGGGTCAATTCCACACAAGATCAGCGCGCACAGTTCCAGTCTTCCTGTTCCTGAGTGACACCCACACTTGGAGCACCGTGCACAGTTCCCGTCTCCCTATCCCTGCGTCAGACCCACACCGGGACTATCGTGCACAGTTCCCGTCTCCCTATCCCTTGGTCAGACCCTCACCGGGAGCACCGAGCACAGTTCCCGTATCTCTATCCCTGGGTCGTACACACACCAGAAGCACCGTGCACAATACCCGTCTCCCTATCCCTGGGTCAGACCCAGACTGGGAGCACCGTGAGCAGTTCCCATCTCCCAATCCCTGGGTCAGAGCCACACTGGGATCACCGTACACTGTTCCCATATCCCTATCCCTGGGCCAAACCCACACCGGGAGGATCGTGCAAAGTTTATATCTTCCTATTCCTGTGTCAATTCCACACAGGATCACCGCGCACAGTTCCCGTGTCCGTATCTCTGGGTCAGATCCACATAGGATCACCGTGCACAGTTCCAGTCTCCCTGTTCTTGGGTGACACGCAGACTTGGAGCACAGTGCAGAGTTCCCGTCTCCGTATCACTGCATTAGACCCACACCAGGACTATCGTGCCCTCTCCCAGTCTTCCTATACCTGGGTCAGACCCACACAGGGAGCACCGTGCACAGTTCCCGTCTCCCTATCCCTGGGTCAGGCCGTCACCAGGAGCACCGTGCACAGTTCCCGTCTCCCTATCCCTGGGTCAGACCCTCACCGGGAGCACCGTGCACAGTTCCCGTATCTCTATCCCTGGGTCGGACCCTAAATAGGAGCACCGTGCACAGCTTGTGTCTCCCTATCCCTGTGTCGGACCCAGAGTGGGAGCACCGTGAGAAGTTCCCATCTCCTTATCCCTGCATCAGACCCACACTGGGAGCACCGTACACTGTTCCCATCTCCCATCCCTGGGCCAACCCCACACCGGGAGGATCGTGCAAAGTTTATATGTTTCTATCCCTGGATCATTCCTATTCCACACAGCATCACCGTGCACACTTACAGACTCCCTATCACTGCGTCAGACCCACTTCGGGACTACCATGCACAGCTCCCGTCTCCCTATCCCTGGGTTAGATCCTCACCCGGAGCACCGGGAGCAGTTCCAGTCTCCCTGTTCCTGGGTGACACCCACACTTGGACCACCGTGCACAGTTCCCGTCCCCGTATCCCTGTGTCAGACCCACACCGGGACTATCGGGCTGAGTTCCTGTCTCCCTATCCCTGGGTCAAACGCACACCGAGAGCACCATACACAGCTCCCGTCTCCCTATTCCTGGGTCAGTCCCAGACTGGGAGCACCGTGAGCAGTTCCCATCTCCCTATCTCTGGGCCAAACCCAGACCGAGAGAACCGTGCAATGTTTATATCTTCCGATCCCTGGGTCAATTCCACACAGGATCAGCGCGCACAGTTCCAGTCTCCCTGTTCCTGAGTGACACCCACACTTGGAGTACCGTGCACAGTTCCCGTATCCCTATCCCTGCGTCAGACCCACACCGGGAGCACCGTGCACATTTCCCGTCTCCCAATCCCTGGGTCAGACACACACCGGGAGCACTGTGCACAGTTCGCTTCTCCCTATCACTGGGTCAGACAGACACCGGGAGCACCGTTCACAGTTCCCGTCACCCTATCCCTGGGTCGTACCCACACCGGGAGCATCGTGCATATTTCCCGTATCCCTATCCCTGGGTCAGACTGACAACGGGAGCACATTGAAAGGATCCATTCTCCCTATATCTCGGTCAGAGCCACACCGGGAGCACCATGCACAGTTCCTGTATCCCTATCCCTGTGTCAGACCCACACCGGGAGCACCGTACACTGTTCCCATCTCCCTATCCCTGGGCCAAACCCACACCGGGAGAAAAGTGCAAAGTTTATATCTCCCTATCCCTGGGTCAGCCACACACCGGGAGAACCGTGCAAAGTTTATATCTCCCTATCCCTGGGTCAGCCACACACCGGGAGCACCATGCACAGTTCCCGTCTCCCTATCCCTGGGTCAGACCCACACCGGGAGCACCGTACACAGTTCAAGTCTCTCTCTCTCCCTGGGTCCGATCAACACCGGGAGCACCGTACACTGTTCCCATCTCCCTATCCCTGGGCCAAACCCACACCGGGAGAACCGTGCAAAGTTTATATCTCCCTATCCCTGGGTCAATTCCACACAGGATCAGCGCGCACAGTTCCCGTCTCCCTATCCCTGGGTCAGCCACACACCGGGAGAACCGTGCACATTTCCCATCTCCCTATCACTCCATGAGACCCACAACGGGAGCACCGTGCACAGTTCCAATCTGTCTATCCCTGGTTCAGATCCACATAGGATCACCGTGCACAGTTCCAGTCTCCCTGTTCTTGGGTGACACCCAGACTTGGAGCACCGTGCACAGTTCCAGTCTCCGAATCCCTGCGTCAGACCCACACCAGGACTATCGTGCACTGTCCCATTCTCCCTATACCTGGGGCAGATCCACACAGGGAGCACCGTGCACAGTTCCCGTCTCCCTATTCCTGTGTCAGACCCACACCGAGAGCACTGTGCACAGTTCCCGTCTCCCTATTCCTGGGTCAGACCCACGCCAGGAGCACCATGCACAGTTCCCGTCTCCCTATCCCAACATGACACATGCACCGGGAGCACCGTTCACAGTTCACGTCTCCCTATCCCGCGGTCAGACCCACACCAGGAGCACCGTACACAGTTCCCGTCTCCCTATCCGTGGGTCAGACCCACGCCAGGAGCACCATGCACAGTTCCCGTCTCCCTATCCCAACATGACACATGCACCGGGAGCACCGTTCACAGTTCCCGTCTCCCTATCCCTGGGTCAGACCCATACCGGGAGCGCCGTGCACAGTTCCCGTCTCCCTATCCCTGGGTCAGACCCACACCGGGAGCACCGTGCACAGTTCCCGTCTCCCTATCCCTGGGTCAGACTGACAACGGGAGCACATTGAAAGCATCCATTCTCCCTATATCTAGGTCAGACCCACACCGGGAGCACCGTGCACAGTTCCCGTCTCCCTATCCCAACATGACACATGCACCGGGAGCACCGTTCACAGTTCACGTCTCCCTATCCCGCGGTCAGACCCACACCAGGAGCACCGTGCACAGTTCCCGTATCCCTATCCCTGCGTCAGACCCACACCGGGAGCACCGTGCACATTTCCCGTCTCCCTATCCCTGGGTCAGACACACACCGGGAGCACTGTGCACAGTTCGCTTCTCCCTATCACTGGGTCAGACAGACACCGGGAGCACCGTTCACAGTTCCCGTCACCCTATCCCTGGGTCGTACTCACACCGGGAGCATCGTGCATATTTCCCGTATCCCTATCCCTGGGTCAGACTGACAACGGGAGCACATTGAAAGGATCCATTCTCCCTATATCTCGGTCAGAGCCACACCGGGAGCACCATGCACAGTTCCTGTATCCCTATCCCTGTGTCAGACCCACACCGGGAGCACCGTACACTGTTCCCATCTCCCTATCCCTGGGCCAAACCCACACCGGGAGAAAAGTGCAAAGTTTATATCTCCCTATCCCTGGATCAGCCACACACCGGGAGAACCGTGCAAAGTTTATATCTCCCTATCCCTGGGTCAGCCACACACCGGGAGCACCATGCACAGTTCCCGTCTCCCTATCCCTGGGTCAGACCCACACCGGGAGCACCGTACACAGTTCAAGTCTCTCTCTCTCCCTGGGTCCGATCAACACCGGGAGCACCGTACACTGTTCCCATCTCCCTATCCCTGGGCCAAACCCACACCGGGAGAACCGTGCAAAGTTTATATCTCCCTATCCCTGGGTCAATTCCACACAGTATCAGCGCGCACAGTTCCCGTCTCCCTATCCCTGGGTCAGCCACACACCGGGAGAACCGTGCACATTTCCCATCTCCCTATCACTGCATGAGACCCACAACGGGAGCACCGTGCACAGTTCCAATCTGTCTATCCCTGGTTCAGATCCACATAGGATCACCGTGCACAGTTCCAGTCTCCCTGTTCTTGGGTGACACCCAGACTTGGAGCACCGTGCACAGTTCCAGTCTCCGAATCCCTGCGTCAGACCCACACCAGGACTATCGTGCACTGTCCCATTCTCCCTATACCTGGGGCAGATCCACACAGGGAGCACCGTGCACAGTTCCCGTCTCCCTATTCCTGTGTCAGACCCACACCGAGAGCACTGTGCACAGTTCCCGTCTCCCTATTCCTGGGTCAGACCCACGCCAGGAGCACCATGCACAGTTCCCGTCTCCCTATCCCAACATGACACATGCACCGGGAGCACCGTTCACAGTTCACGTCTCCCTATCCCGCGGTCAGACCCACACCAGGAGCACCGTACACAGTTCCCGTCTCCCTATCCGTGGGTCAGACCCACGCCAGGAGCACCATGCACAGTTCCCGTCTCCCTATCCCAACATGACACATGCACCGGGAGCACCGTTCACAGTTCCCGTCTCCCTATCCCTGGGTCAGACCCATACCGGGAGCGCCGTGCACAGTTCCCGTCTCCCTATCCCTGGGTCAGACCCACACCGGGAGCACCGTGCACAGTTCCCGTCTCCCTATCCCAACATGACACATGCACCGGGAGCACCGTTCACAGTTCCCGTCTCCCTATCCCTGGGTCAGACCCACACCGGGAGCACCGTGGACAGTTCCCATCTTTCTATCCGTGTGTCGTACCCACACCAGGAGGACCGTGCATAGTTCAAGTCTCTCTCTCCCTGGGTCCGATCAACACCGGGAGCACCGAACACTGTTCCCATGTCCCTATCCCTGCGCCAAACCCACACCGGGAGGACCGTGCAAAGTTCATATCTTCCTATCCCTGGGACTATTCCACACAGGATCACCGCGCACAGTTCCAGTCTCCGTGTTCCTGGGTGACACCCACACTTGGAACACCGTGCACTGTTCCCATCTCCCTATCCCGGGGAAAAATACAACACCAGGAGCATCGTGTGCAGTTCCCGTCTCCCTATCCCTGGGACAGGAACACACCGAGAGAACCGTGCGCAGTTCCCATCTCCCTATTACTGCATGAGACCCACAACGGGAGCACCGTGCACAGATCGAATCTGTCTATCCCTGGGTCAGATCTACATAGGATCACCGTGCACAGTTCCAGTCTCCCTGTTCTTGGGTAACACCCAGACGTGGAGCACCGTGCACAGTTCCCGGCTCCCTATCCCTGGGTCAGACCCTCACCGGGAGCACCGTGCACAGTTCCCGTATCTCTATCCCTGGGTCGACCCAAAATAGGAGCACCGTGCCCAGTTTGTGTCTCCCAATCCCTGTGTCAGACCCACACTGGGAGCAGCGTACACTGTTCCCATCTCCCCATCCCTGGGCCAAACCCGCACTGGGAGGACCGTGCAAAGTTTAAGTCTTCCTATCCCTGGGTCAATTCCACACAGGATTACCGCGCACTGTTCCCGTGTTGGTATCCCTGAGTAGGGAGCACCGTGCACACATCCCGTCTCCCTATACCTGGGTCAGACTCACACAGGGAGCACCGTACACAGGTCCCGTCTCCCTATCCTGGGTCAGACACACACCGGCAGCACCGTACACAGGTCCCGTCTCCCTATCCCTGGGTCAGACCCACACCGGGAGCACCGTACACAGGTCCCGTCTCCCTATCCCTGGGTCAGACAGACACCAGGAGCACCGTGCACAGTTCCCGTCTCCCTATCCCTGTGTCAGTGCCACACCGGGAGCACCGTGCACAGATCCCGTCTCCCTATCCCTGGGTCAGACACACACCGGGAGCACCGTGCACAGTTCCCCGTCTCACTATCCCTGGGTCAGGCACACACCGGGAGAACCGTGCACAGTTCCCATCTCCCAATTACTGCATGAGACCCACAACGGGAGCACCGTGCACAGATCGAATCTGTCTATCCCTGGGTCAGATCCACATAGGATCACCGTGCACAGTTACAGTCTCCCTGTTCTTGGGTGACACCCAGACTTGGAGCACCTTGCACAGTTCCCGTCTCCCTATCCCGGGGTCAGACACACACCGAGACTATCGTGCACAGTTCCCGTCTCCCTATCCCTGGGTCAGACACACACCGGAGCACCATGCACAGTTCCTGTATCCCTATCCCTGTGTCAGACCCACACCGGGAGCACCGTGCACAGTTCCCGTCTCCCTATCCCTGGGTCAGACTGACAACGGGAGCACATTGAATGCATCCATTCTCCCTATATCTAGGTCAGACCCACACCGGGAGCACTGTGCGCAGATCCTTTCTCACTATCCCTGGGTCAGACCCACACCGGGAGCACCGTGCAAAGTTCCCGGCTCCCCATCCCTGGGTCATGCACACACCGGGAGGACCGTGCAATGTTCATATCATCCTATCCCTGGGGCTATTCCACACAGGATCACCGTGCACACTTACAGACTCCCTATCACTGCGTCAGATCCATATCGGGACTACCATGCACAGCTCCCGTGTCCCTATGCCTGGGTCAGAGCCTCACCGGGAGCACCGTGCACAGTTACCGTATCTCTATCCCTGGGTCGTCCCAAAATAGGAGCTCCGTGCACAGTTTGTCTTTCCCTATCCCTGGGTCAGACCCAGACTGGGAGCACCGTGAGAAGTTACCATCTCCCTTTCCCTGCGTCAGACCCACACCGGGAGCACCGTGGACAGTTCCCATCTCTCTATTCGTGTGTCGTACTCACACTAGGAGGACCGTGCATAGTTCAAGTATCTCTCTCCCTGGGTCCGATCAACACCGGGAGCACCGAACACTGTTCCCATGTCCCTATCCCTGCGCCAAACCCACACCGGGAGGACCGTGCAAAGTTCATATCTTCCTATCCCTGGGACTATTCCACACAGGATCACCGCGCTCAGTTCCAGTCTCCGTGTTCCTGGGTGACACCCACACTTGGAACACCGTGCACTGTTCCCATCTCCCTATCCCGGGGAAAAATCCAAAACCAGGAGCATCGTGCGCAGTTGCCGGCTACCTATCCCTGGGTCAGGCACACACCGAGAGAACCGTGCGCAGTTCCCATCTCCCTATCACTGCATGAGACCCACAACGGGAGCACCGTGCACAGATCGAATCTGTCTATCCCTGGGTCAGATCCACACCAGGAGCATCGTGCGCAGTTCCCGTCTCCCTATCCCTGGTTCGGAATCACAATAGGAGCACCGTGCACAGTTTGTGTCTCCCTATCCCTGGGTCAGACCCAGACTGGAAGCACCGTGAGCAGTTCCCATCTCCCAATCCCTGGGTCAGACCCAGACTGGAAGCACCGTGAGCAGTTCCCATCTCCCAATCCCTGGGTCAGAGCCACACTGGGAGCACCGTACACTGTTCCCATCTCCCTATCCCTGGGCCAAACCCGCACCGGGAGGACCGTGCAAAGTTTATATCTTCCTATCCCTGGGTCAATTCCACACAAGATCAGCGCGCACAGTTCCAGTCTTCCTGTTCCTGAGTGACACCCACACTTGGAGCACCGTGCACAGTTCCCGTCTCCCTATCCCTGCGTCAGACCCACACCGGGACTATCGTGCACAGTTCCCGTCTCCCTATCCCTTGGTCAGACCCTCACCGGGAGCACCGAGCACAGTTCCCGTATCTCTATCCCTGGGTCGTACACACACCAGAAGCACCGTGCACAATACCCGTCTCCCTATCCCTGGGTCAGACCCAGACTGGGAGCACCGTGAGCAGTTCCCATCTCCCAATCCCTGGGTCAGAGCCACACTGGGATCACCGTACACTGTTCCCATATCCCTATCCCTGGGCCAAACCCACACCGGGAGGATCGTGCAAAGTTTATATCTTCCTATTCCTGTGTCAATTCCACACAGGATCACCGCGCACAGTTCCCGTGTCCGTATCTCTGGGTCAGATCCACATAGGATCACCGTGCACAGTTCCAGTCTCCCTGTTCTTGGGTGACACGCAGACTTGGAGCACAGTGCAGAGTTCCCGTCTCCGTATCACTGCATTAGACCCACACCAGGACTATCGTGCCCTCTCCCAGTCTTCCTATACCTGGGTCAGACCCACACAGGGAGCACCGTGCACAGTTCCCGTCTCCCTATCCCTGGGTCAGGCCGTCACCAGGAGCACCGTGCACAGTTCCCGTCTCCCTATCCCTGGGTCAGACCCTCACCGGGAGCACCGTGCACAGTTCCCGTATCTCTATCCCTGGGTCGGACCCTAAATAGGAGCACCGTGCACAGCTTGTGTCTCCCTATCCCTGTGTCGGACCCAGAGTGGGAGCACCGTGAGAAGTTCCCATCTCCTTATCCCTGCATCAGACCCACACTGGGAGCACCGTACACTGTTCCCATCTCCCATCCCTGGGCCAACCCCACACCGGGAGGATCGTGCAAAGTTTATATGTTTCTATCCCTGGATCATTCCTATTCCACACAGCATCACCGTGCACACTTACAGACTCCCTATCACTGCGTCAGACCCACTTCGGGACTACCATGCACAGCTCCCGTCTCCCTATCCCTGGGTTAGATCCTCACCCGGAGCACCGGGAGCAGTTCCAGTCTCCCTGTTCCTGGGTGACACCCACACTTGGACCACCGTGCACAGTTCCCGTCCCCGTATCCCTGTGTCAGACCCACACCGGGACTATCGGGCTGAGTTCCTGTCTCCCTATCCCTGGGTCAAACGCACACCGAGAGCACCATACACAGCTCCCGTCTCCCTATCCCTGGGTCAGTCCCAGACTGGGAGCACCGTGAGCAGTTCCCATCTCCCTATCTCTGGGCCAAACCCAGACCGAGAGAACCGTGCAATGTTTATATCTTCCGATCCCTGGGTCAATTCCACACGGGATCAGCGCGCACAGTTCCAGTCTCCCTGTTCCTGAGTGACACCCACACTTGGAGTACCGTGCACAGTTCCCGTATCCCTATCCCTGCGTCAGACCCACACCGGGAGCACCGTGCACAGTTCCCGTATCCCTATCCCTGCGTCAGACCCACACCGGGAGCACCGTGCACATTTCCCGTCTCCCAATCCCTGGGTCAGACACACACCGGGAGCACTGTGCACAGTTCGCTTCTCCCTATCACTGGGTCAGACAGACACCGGGAGCACCGTTCACAGTTCCCGTCACCCTATCCCTGGGTCGTACCCACACCGGGAGCATCGTGCATATTTCCCGTATCCCTATCCCTGGGTCAGACTGACAACGGGAGCACATTGAAAGGATCCATTCTCCCTATATCTCGGTCAGAGCCACACCGGGAGCACCATGCACAGTTCCTGTATCCCTATCCCTGTGTCAGACCCACACCGGGAGCACCGTACACTGTTCCCATCTCCCTATCCCTGGGCCAAACCCACACCGGGAGAAAAGTGCAAAGTTTATATCTCCCTATCCCTGGGTCAGCCACACACCGGGAGAACCGTGCAAAGTTTATATCTCCCTATCCCTGGGTCAGCCACACACCGGGAGCACCATGCACAGTTCCCGTCTCCCTATCCCTGGGTCCGATCAACACCGGGAGCACCGTACACTGTTCCCATCTCCCTATCCCTGGGCCAAACCCACACCGGGAGAACCGTGCACATTTCCCATCTCCCTATCACTGCATGAGACCCACAACGGGAGCACCGTGCACAGTTCCAATCTGTCTATCCCTGGTTCAGATCCACATAGGATCACCGTGCACAGTTCCAGTCTCCCTGTTCTTGGGTGACACCCAGACTTGGAGCACCGTGCACAGTTCCAGTCTCCGAATCCCTGCGTCAGACCCACACCAGGACTATCGTGCACTGTCCCATTCTCCCTATACCTGGGGCAGATCCACACAGGGAGCACCGTGCACAGTTCCCGTCTCCCTATTCCTGTGTCAGACCCACACCGAGAGCACTGTGCACAGTTCCCGTCTCCCTATTCCTGGGTCAGACCCACGCCAGGAGCACCATGCACAGTTCCCGTCTCCCTATCCCAACATGACACATGCACCGGGAGCACCGTTCACAGTTCACGTCTCCCTATCCCGCGGTCAGACCCACACCAGGAGCACCGTACACAGTTCCCGTCTCCCTATCCGTGGGTCAGACCCACGCCAGGAGCACCATGCACAGTTCCCGTCTCCCTATCCCAACATGACACATGCACCGGGAGCACCGTTCACAGTTCCCGTCTCCCTATCCCTGGGTCAGACCCATACCGGGAGCGCCGTGCACAGTTCCCGTCTCCCTATCCCTGGGTCAGACCCACACCGGGAGCACCGTGGACAGTTCCCGTCTCCCTATCCCTGGGTCAGACTGACAACGGGAGCACATTGAAAGCATCCATTCTCCCTATATCTAGGTCAGACCCACACCGGGAGCACCGTGCACAGTTCCCGTCTCCCTATCCCAACATGACACATGCACCGGGAGCACCGTTCACAGTTCACGTCTCCCTATCCCGCGGTCAGACCCACACCAGGAGCACCGTGCACAGTTCCCGTATCCCTATCCCTGCGTCAGACCCACACCGGGAGCACCGTGCACATTTCCCGTCTCCCTATCCCTGGGTCAGACACACACCGGGAGCACTGTGCACAGTTCGCTTCTCCCTATCACTGGGTCAGACAGACACCGGGAGCACCGTTCACAGTTCCCGTCACCCTATCCCTGGGTCGTACCCACACCGGGAGCATCGTGCATATTTCCCGTATCCCTATCCCTGGGTCAGACTGACAACGGGAGCACATTGAAAGGATCCATTCTCCCTATATCTCGGTCAGAGCCACACCGGGAGCACCATGCACAGTTCCTGTATCCCTATCCCTGTGTCAGACCCACACCGGGAGCACCGTACACTGTTCCCATCTCCCTATCCCTGGGCCAAACCCACACCGGGAGAAAAGTGCAAAGTTTATATCTCCCTATCCCTGGGTCAGCCACACACCGGGAGAACCGTGCAAAGTTTATATCTCCCTATCCCTGGGTCAGCCACACACCGGGAGCACCATGCACAGTTCCCGTCTCCCTATCCCTGGGTCAGACCCACACCGGGAGCACCGTACACAGTTCAAGTCTCTCTCTCTCCCTGGGTCCGATCAACACCGGGAGCTCCGTACACTGTTCCCATCTCCCTATCCCTGGGCCAAACCCACACCGGGAGAACCGTGCAAAGTTTATATCTCCCTATCCCTGGGTCAATTCCACACAGTATCAGCGCGCACAGTTCCCGTCTCCCTATCCCTGGGTCAGCCACACACCGGGAGAACCGTGCACATTTCCCATCTCCCTATCACTGCATGAGACCCACAACGGGAGCACCGTGCACAGTTCCAATCTGTCTATCCCTGGTTCAGATCCACATAGGATCACCGTGCACAGTTCCAGTCTCCCTGTTCTTGGGTGACACCCAGACTTGGAGCACCGTGCACAGTTCCAGTCTCCGAATCCCTGCGTCAGACCCACACCAGGACTATCGTGCACTGTCCCATTCTCCCTATACCTGGGGCAGATCCACACAGGGAGCACCGTGCACAGTTCCGGTATCCCTATCCCTGGGTCGGACCCACAATAGGAGCACCGTGCACAGTTTGTGTCTCCATATCCCTGGGTCAGACCCAGACCGGGAGCACCGTGCACAGTTCCCGTCTCCCTATTCCTGTGTCAGACCCACACCGAGAGCACTGTGCACAGTTCCCGTCTCCCTATTCCTGGGTCAGACCACGCCAGGAGCACCATGCACAGTTCCCGTCTCCCTATCACAACATGACACATGCACCGGGAGCACCGTTCACAGTTCACGTCTCCCTATCCCGCGGTCAGACCCACACCAGGAGCACCGTACACAGTTCCCGTCTCCCTATCCGTGAGTCAGACCCACGCCAGGAGCACCATGCACAGTTCCCGTCTCCCTATCCCAACATGACACATGCACCGGGAGCACCGTTCACAGTTCCCGTCTCCCTATCCCTGGGTCAGACCCATACCGGGAGCGCCGTGCACAGTTCCCGTCTCCCTTTCCCTGGGTCAGACCCACACCGGGAGCACCGTGCACAGTTCCCGTCTCCCTATCCCTGGGTCAGACTGACAACGGGAGCACATTGAAAGCATCCATTCTCCCTATATCTAGGTCAGACCCACACCGGGAGCACTGTGCGCAGTTCCTTTCTCACTATCCCTGGGTCAGACCCACACCGGGAGCACCGTGCACAGTTCCCATATCCCTATCCCAGGGTCAGAGACACACTGGGAGCACCGTGCACAGTTCCCATATCCCAATCCCTGGGTCAGACACACTCCGGGATCACCGTGCACAGTTCCTATCTCCCTATACCTGGGTCAGATCCACACAGGGAGCACCGTGCACAGTTCCGGTAACTCTATCCCTGGGTCGGACCCACAATAGGAGCACCGTGCACAGTTTGTGACTCCCTATCCCTGGGTCAGACACACACCGGGAGCACCGTGCACAGTTTGTGTCTCCCTATCCCTGGGTCAGACACAGACTGGGAGCACCGTGAGAAGTTCCCATCTCCCTTTCCCTGCATCAGACCCACACTGGGATCACCGTACACAGGTCCCGTCTCCTTATCCCATGGTCAGACCTACACCGGGAGCACCGTGCACAGTTCCCGTCTCCTTATCCCATGGTCAGACCTACACCGGGAGCACCGTGCACTGTTCCCGTCTCCTTATCCCATGGTCAGACCTACACCGGGAGCACCGTGCACAGTTCCCGTCTCCTTATCCCATGGTCAGACCTACACCGGGAGCACCGTGCACAGTTCCCGTCTCCTTATCCCATGGTCAGACCTACACCGGGAGCACCGTGCACAGTTCACATATCCCTATCCGTGGGTCAGGTCAACACCAGGAGCACCATGCACAGTTCCCATCTCCCTATCCCAGCATGACACACACACACCGGGAGCACCGTGCACAGTTCCCATATCCCTATCCCAGGGTCAGGCCCACACCAGGAGCACCATGCACAGTTCCCATCTCCCTATCCCAACATGACACACACACCGGGAGCACCGTGCACAGTACCCGTCTCCCTATCCCTGGGTCAGACCCACACCAGAAGCAGAGTGCACAGTTCCTGTTTCTCTATCACTGGGCAGTCCCACAAAGCATCACCGTGCACAGTTCCCGTCTCCATATCCCTGGGTCATACCCACACAGCATCACTGTGCACAGTTACAGACTCCCTATCACTGCGTCAGACCCACAACGGGACTACCATACAGAGCTCCCGTCTCCCTATCCCTGGGTCAGAGCCTCACCGGGAGCACCGTGCACAGTTCCCGTATCTCTCTCCCTGGGTCGACCCAAAATAGGAGCACCGTGCACAGTTTGTGTCTCCCTATTCCCGTGTCGGACCCAGACTGGGAGCACCGTGAGAAGTTCCCATCTACCTATCCCTGCAACAGACCCACACCGGGAGCACAGTGCACAGATCCCGTCTCCCTATCCCTGGGTCAGACACACACCAGGAGCACTGTGCACAGTTCCCTTCTCCCTATCCCTGGGTCAGACAGACACCGGGAGCACCGTGCACAGTTCCCATCACCCTATCACTACGACGTACCCACACCGGGAGCACCGTGCAAAGTTCCCGGCTCCCCATCCCTGGGTCAGACCCACACCGGGAGGACCGTGCAATGTTCATATCATCCTATCCCTGGGGCTATTCCACACAGGATCACCGTGCACA
This sequence comes from Hypanus sabinus, assembly GCF_030144855.1. Classification (NCBI taxonomy): domain Eukaryota; kingdom Metazoa; phylum Chordata; class Chondrichthyes; order Myliobatiformes; family Dasyatidae; genus Hypanus; species Hypanus sabinus. The sequence continues at coordinate 33,824,684 of NC_082738.1, read as the reverse complement.
CTTACAGACTCCCTATCCCTGCGTCAGACCCACATCGGGACTACCATGCACAGCTCCCGTCTCCCTATGCCTGGGTCAGACCCAAACCGGGAGGACAGTGCAAAGTTTATATCTTCCGATCCCTGGGTCAATTCCACACAGGATCAACGCGCACAGTTCCAGTCTCCCTGTTCCTGAGTGACACCCACACTTGGAGCACTGTGCACAGTTCCCGTCTCCGTATTCCTGCGTCAGACCCACACCGGGTCCATCGTGCACAGTTCCCGTATCTCTATCCCTGGGTCGGACCCACAATAGGAGCACCGTGCACAGTTTGTGTCTCCACATCCCTGGGTCAGACCCAGACCTGGGGCACCGGGAGCAGTTCCCAACTCCCTATCCCTACATCAGACCCACAGTGGGATCACCGTACACTGCTCCCATCTCGCTATCCCTGGGCCAAACCCGCACCGGGAGGACCGTGCAAAGTTTATATCTTCCTATTCCTGGGCCAATTCCACACAGGATCACCGCGCACAGTTCCAGTCTCCCTGTTCCTGGGTGACACCCACACTTGGAGCACCGTGCACAGTTCCCGCCTCCGTATCCCTGCGTCAGACCCACACCAGGAGAATCGTACACTGTCCCATTCTCCCTATACCTGGGGCAGATCCACACAGGGAGCACCGTGCACAGCTCCGGTATCCCTATCCCTGCGTCAGACCACATCGGGACTACCGTGCACAGTTCCCGTCTCCCTCTCCCTGCGTCAGACACACACCAGGATTATCGTGCACAGTTCATGTCTCCCTATCCCTGGGTCAGACCCACACCAGGAGCACCATGCACAGTTCCCATCTCCCTATCCCAGCATGACACACACACACCGGGAGAACCGTGCACAGTTCCCGTCTCCGTATACCTGTGTCAGACCCACACCGGGACTACCGTGCACAGTTCCCGTCTCCGTATCCCTGGGTCAGGCACACACCCGGAGCATCGTGCACAGTTCCCATATCCCTGTCCCTGCGTCAGACACACACCGGGAGCACCGTGCACAGTTCCCATATCTCTATCCAGGGGTCAGACACACACCGGGAGCACCGTGCACAGTTCCCTTTTCCCTATCCCTGGGTCAGACAGACACCGGAAGCACCGTGCACAGTTCCCGTCACCCTATCACTACGACGTACCCACACCGGGAGCACCGTGCAAAGTTCCCGGCTCCCCATCCCTGGGTCAGGCACACACCGGGAGGACCGTGCAATGTTCATATCATCCTATCCCTGGGGCTATTCCACACAGGATCACCGTGCACACTTACAGACTCCCTATCCCTGCGTCAGACCCACATCGGGACTACCATGCACAGCTCCCGTCTCCCTATGCCTGGGTCAGACCCAAACCGGGAGGACAGTGCAAAGTTTATATCTTCCGATCCCTGGGTCAATTCCACACAGGATCAACGCGCACAGTTCCAGTCTCCCTGTTCCTGAGTGACACCCACACTTGGAGCACAGTGCACAGTTCCCGTCTCCGTATCCCTGCGTCAGACCCACACCGGGACCATCGTGCACAGTTCCCGTATCTCTATCCCTGGGTCGGACCCACAATAGGAGCACCGTGCACAGTTTGTGTCTCCACATCCCTGGGTCAGACCCAGACCTGGGGCACCGGGAGCAGTTCCCAACTCCCTATCCCTACATCAGACCCACAGTGGGATCACCGTACACTGCTCCCATCTCGCTATCCCTGGGCCAAACCCGCACCGGGAGGACCGTGCAAAGTTTATATCTTCCTATTCCTGGGCCAATTCCACACAGGATCACCGCGCACAGTTCCAGTCTCCCTGTTCCTGGGTGACACCCACACTTGGAGCACCGTGCACAGTTCCCGCCTCCGTATCCCTGCGTCAGACCCACACCAGGAGAATCGTACACTGTCCCATTCTCCCTATACCTGGGGCAGATCCACACAGGGAGCACCGTGCACAGCTCCGGTATCCCTATCCCTGCGTCAGACCACATCGGGACTACCGTGCACAGTTCCCGTCTCCCTCTCCCTGCGTCAGACACACACCAGGATTATCGTGCACAGTTCATGTCTCCCTATCCCTGGGTCAGACCCACACCAGGAGCACCATGCACAGTTCCCATCTCCCTATCCCAGCATGACACACACACACCGGGAGAACCGTGCACAGTTCCCGTCTCCGTATACCTGTGTCAGACCCACACCGGGACTACCGTGCACAGTTCCCGTCTCCGTATCCCTGGGTCAGGCACACACCCGGAGCATCGTGCACAGTTCCCATATCCCTATCCCTGCGTCAGACACACACCGGGAGCACCGTGCACAGTTCCCATATCTCTATCCAGGGGTCAGACCCACACCGGGAGCACCGTGCACAGTACCCGTCTTCTTATCCCTGGGTCAGACCCACACCGGGAGCACCGTGCACAGTTTCCGTCTCCTGATCCCTGGGTCAGACCCACACCGGGAGCACCGTGCATAGTTCCCATATCCCAATCCCTGGGTCAGGCCCACACCAGGAGCACCATGCACAGTTCCCATCTCCCTATCCCGGCATGACACACACACACCGGGAGAACCGTGCACAGTTCCCGTCTCCCTATACCTGTGTCAGACCCACACCGGGACTACCGTGCACAGTTCCCGTCTCCGTATCCCTGGGTCAGGCACACACCGGGAGCACCGTGCACAGTTCCCGTCTCCCTATACCTGTGTCAGACCCACACCGGGACTAACGTGCACAGTTCCCGTCTCCGTATCCCTGGGTCAGGCACACCGGGAGCACCGTGCACAGTTCCCGTCTCCCTATACCTGTGTCAGACCCACACCGGGACTACCGTGCACAGTTCCCGTCTCCGTATCCCTGGGTCAGGCACACACCGGGAGCACCGTGCACAGTTCCCGTCTCCCTATACCTGTCTCAGACCCACACCGGGACTACCGTGCACAGTTCCCGTCTCCGTATCCCTGGGTCAGGCACACACCCGGAGCATCGTGCACAGTTCCCATATCCCTATCCCTGGGTCAGACACACACCGGGAGCACCGTGCACAGTTCCCATATCCCTATCCAGGGGTCAGACACACACCAGGAGCACCATGCACAGTTCCCATCTCCCTATCCCAACATGACACACACACCAGAAGCACCGTGCACAGTACCCGTCTCCCTATCCCTGGGTCAGACCCAGACCAGGAGCACCATGAGCAGTTCCCATCCCCCTGACCCTGCATTAGACCCACACTGGGAGAACCGTACACTGTCCCCATCTCCCCATCCCTGGGCCAAACCCGCACCGGGAGGACCGTGCAAAGTTTAAATCTTCCTATCTCTGGGTCAATTCCACACAGGATCACCGCGCACAGTTCCCGTGTTGGTATCCCTGGGTCAGATCCACATAGGATCACCGTGCACAGTTCCAGTCTCCCAGTTCTTTGGTGACACCCAGACTTGGAGCACCGTGCAGAGTTCCCGTCTCTGTATCACTGCAATAGACCCACACCAGGACTATCATGCCCTCTCCCAGTCTCCCTATACCTGGGTCAGACCCACACAGGGAGCACCGTGCACAGTTCCCGTCTCGCTATCCCTGGGTCCGATCAACACCAGGAGCACCGTGCACAGTTGCCATATCCCAATTCCTGGGTCAGGCCCACACCAGGAGCACCGTGCACAGTTCCCGTCTCCCTATCCCTGGGTCAGCCGCACACCGGGAGCACCGTACACAGGTCCCGTCTCCCTATCCCTGGTCAGTCCCACACCGGGAGCAACGTGCACAGATCCCGTCTCCCTATCCCTGGGTCAGACACACAGCGGGAGCACCATGCACAGTTCCCATCTCCCTATCCGTGGGTCAGGCCAACACCAGGAGCACCGTGCACAGTTCCCATCTCCCTATCCCAACATGACACACACACCGGGAGCACCGTGCACAGTACCCGTCTCCCTATCCCTGGGTCAGACCCACACCAGAAGCAGAGTGCACAGTTCCTGTTTCTCTTATCAGTGGGCAGTCCCACAAAGCATCACCGTGCACAGTTCCCGTCTCCATATTCCTGGGTCATACCCATACAGCATCACTGTGCACAGTTACAGACTCCCTATCACTGCGTCAGACCCACAACGGGACTACCATACAGAACTCCCGTCTCCCTATCCCTGGGTCAGACCCACACCGGGAGCACTGTGTGCAGTTCCTTTCTCACTATGCCTGGGTCAGACCCACACCGGGAGCACCGTGCACAGTTCCCGGCTCCCCATCCCTGGGTCAGACAGACAACGGGAGCAACGTGCACAGTTCCCGTCTCCCTATCCCTGGGTCAGACCCACACCGGGAGCACCGTGCACAGTTCCCGTCTCCCTATCCCTGGGTCAGACTGACAACGGGAGCACATTGAAAGGATCCTTTCTCCCTAAATCTCGGTCAGAGCCACACCGGGAGCACCGTGCACAATTCCAATCTGTCTATCCCTGGTTCAGATCCACATAGGATCACCGTGCACAGTTCTAGTCTCCCTGTTCTTGGGTGAAACCCAGACTTGGAGCACCGTGCACAGTTCCCGTCTCCGTATACCTGCGTCAGACCCACACCAGGACTATCGTGCACTGTCCCATTCTCACTATACCTGGGGCAGATCCACACAGGGAGCACCGTGCACAGTTCCGGTATCCATATCCCTGGGTCGGACCCACAATAGGAGCACCGTGCACAGTTTGTGTCTCCATATCCCTGGGTCAGACCCAGACCGGGAGCACCGTGCACAGTTCCCGTCTCCCTATCCCTGGGTCAGACTGACAAAGGGAGCACATTGAAAGCATCCATTCTCCCTATATCTAGGTCTGACCCACACCGGGAGCACTGTGCGCAGATCCTTTCTCACTATGCCTGGGTCAGACCCACACCGGGAGAACCGGGCAAAGTTCCCGGCTCCCTATCCCTGGATCAGGCACACACCGGGAGAACCGTGCACAGTTCCCATCTCCCTATCACTGCATGAGACCCACAACGGGAGCACCTTGCACAGTTCCCGTCTTCCTATCCCTGGGTCGGACCCACAATAGGAGCACCGTGCACAGTTTGTGACTCCCTATCCCTGGGTCAGACACAGACTGGGAGCAGCGTGAGAAGTTCCCATCTCCCTTTCCCTGCATCAGACCCACACTGGGATCACCGTACAGAGGTCCCGTCTCCTTATCCCATGGTCAGACCTACAGCGGGAGCACCGTGCACAGTTCCCGTCTCCTTATCCCATGGTCAGACCTACACCGGGAGCACCGTGCACAGTTCCCGTCTCCTTATCCCATGGTCAGACCTACACCGGGTGCACCGTGCACAGTTCCCGTCTCCTTATCCCATGGTCAGACCTACACCGGGAGCACCGTGCACAGTTCCCATATCCCTATCCGTGGGTCAGGTCAACACCAGGAGCACCATGCACAGTTCCCATCTCCCTATCCCAACATGACACACACACCAGGAGCATCGAGCACAGTTCCCGTCTCGCTATCCCTGGGTCCGATCAACACCAGGAGCACCGTGCACAGTTGCCATATCCCGATTCCTGGGTCAGGCCCACACCAGGAGCACCATGCACAGTTCCCATCTCCCTATCCCAGCATGACACACACACACCGGGAGCACCGTGCACAGTTCCCATATCCCTATCCCTGGGTCAGGCCCACACCGGGAGCGCCGTGCACAGTTCCCATCTCCCTATCCCTGGGTCAGGCCCACACCAGGAGTACCATGCACAGTTCCCATCTCCCTATCCCAACATGACACACACACCGGGAGCACCGTGCACAGTACCCGTCTCCCTATCCCTGGGTCAGACCCACACCAGAAGCAGAGTGCACAGTTCCTGTTTCTCTATCACTGGGCAGTCCCACAAAGCATCACCGTGCACAGTTCCCGTCTCCATATCCCTGGGTCATACCCACACAGCATCACTGTGCACAGTTACAGACTCCCTATCACTGCGTCAGACCCACAACGGGACTACCATACAGAGCTCCCGTCTCCCTATCCCTGGGTCAGAGCCTCACCGGGAGCACCGTGCACAGTTCCCGTATCTCTCTCCCTGGGTCGACCCAAAATAGGAGCACCGTGCACAGTTTGTGTCTCCCTATTCCCGTGTCGGACCCAGACTGGGAGCACCGTGAGAAGTTCCCATCTACCTATCCCTGCATCAGACCCACACCGGGAGCACCGTGCACAGTTCCCGTCTCCCTATCACTGGGTCAGACCCACACCGGGAGCACCATGCATAGATCCCGTCTCCCTATCCCTGGGTCAGACACACACCGGGAGCACCGTGCACAGTTCCCTTTTCCCTATCCCTGGGTCAGACAGACACCGGAAGCACCGTGCACAGTTCCCGTCACCCTATCACTACGACGTACCCACACCGGGAGCACCGTGCAAAGTTCCCGGCTCCCCATCCCTGGGTCAGGCACACACCGGGAGGACCGTGCAATGTTCATATCATCCTATCCCTGGGGCTATTCCACACAGGATCACCGTGCACACTTACAGACTCCCTATCCCTGCGTCAGACCCACATCGGGACTACCATGCACAGCTCCCGTCTCCCTATGCCTGGGTCAGACCCAAACCGGGAGGACAGTGCAAAGTTTATATCTTCCGATCCCTGGTTCAATTCCACACAGGATCAACGCGCACAGTTCCAGTCTCCCTGTTCCTGGGTGACACCCACACTTGGAGCACCGTGCACAGTTCCCGCCTCCGTATCCCTGCGTCAGACCCACACCAGGAGAATCGTACACTGTCCCATTCTCCCTATACCTGGGGCAGATCCACACAGGGAGCACCGTGCACAGCTCCGGTATCCCTATCCCTGCGTCAGACCACATCGGGACTGCCGTGCACAGTTCCCGTCTCCCTCTCCCTGGGTCAGACCCACACCAGGAGCACCATGCACAGTTCCCATCTCCCTATCCCAGCATGACACACACACACCGGGAGAACCGTGCGCAGTTCCCGTCTCCGTATACTTGTGTCAGACCCACACCGGGACTACCGTGCACAGTTCCCGTCTCCGTATCCCTGGGTCAGGCACACACCCGGAGCATCGTGCACAGTTCCCATATCCCTATCCTTGCGTCAGACACACACCGGGAGCACCGTGTACAGTTCCCATATCTCTATCCAGGGGTCAGACCCACACCGGGAGCACCGTGCACAGTACCCGTCTCCTTATCCCTGGGTCAGACCCACACCGGGAGCACCGTGCATAGTTCCCATATCCCAATCCCTGGGTCAGACCCACACCAGGAGCACCATGCACAGTTCCCATCTCCCTATCCCAGCATGACACACACACACCGGGAGAACCGTGCACAGTTCCCGTCTCCCTATACCTGTGTCAGACCCACACCGGGACTACCGTGCACAGTTCCCGACTCCGTATCCCTGGGTCAGGCACACACCGGGAGCACCGTGCACAGTTCCCGTCTCCCTATACCTGTCTGAGACCCACACCGGGACTACCGTGCACAATTCCCGTCTCCGTATCCCTGGGTCAGGCACACACCCGGAGCATCGTGCACAGTTCCCATATCCCTATCCCTGGGTCAGACACACACCGGGAGCACCGTGCACAGTTCCCATATCCCTATCCAGGGGTCAGACACACACCAGGAGCACCATGCACAGTTCCCATCTCCCTATCCCAACATGACACACACACCGGGAGCACCGTACACAGTACCCGTCTCCCTATCCCTGGGTCAGACCCACACCGGGAGCACCGTGCACAGTTCCCGTCTCCCTATCCCTGGGTCAGACACACACCGGGAGAACCGTGGACAGTTCCCATATCCCTATCCGTGGGTCAGGCCAACACCAGGAGCACCGTGCACAGTTCCCATCTCCCTATCCCAGCATGACACACACACACCGGGAGCACCGTGCACAGTTCCCATCTCCCTATCCCAACATGACACACACACCGGGAGCACCGTGCACAGTACCCGTCTCTCTATCCCTGGGTCAGACCCACACCAGAAGCAGAGTGCACAGTTCCTGTTTCTCTTATCAGTGGGCAGTCCCACAAAGCATCACCGTGCACAGTTCCCGTCTCCATATCCCTGGGTCATACCCATACAGCATCACTGTGCACAGTTACAGACTCCCTATCACTGCGTCAGACCCACAACGGGACTACCATACAGAGCTCCCGTCTCCCTATCCCTGGGTCAGAGCCTCACCGGAGAGCACCGTGCACAGTTCCCGTATCTCTCTCCTTGGGTCGACCCAAAATAGGAGCACCGTGCACAGTTTGTGTCTCCCTATTCCCGAGTCGGACCCAGACTGGGAGCACCGTGAGAAGTTCCCATCTACCTATCCCTGCATCAGACCCACACTGGGATCACAGTACACAGGTCCCGTCTCCCTATCCCTGGGTCAGCCGCACACCGGGAGCACCGTACACAGGTCCCGTCTCCCTATCCCTGGTCAGTCCCACACCGGGAGCAACGTGCACAGATCCCGTCTCCCTATCCCTGGGTCAGACACACACCGGGAGCACTGTGCACAGTTCCCTTCTCCCTATCCCTGGGTCAGACAGACACCGGAAGCACCGTGCACAGTTCCCGTCACCCTATCACTACGACGTACCCACACCGGGAGCACCGTGCACAGTTCCCGTCTCCCTATCCCTGGGTCAGACTGACAACGGGAGCACCGTGCACAGTTCCCGTCTCCCTATCCCTGGGTCAGACCCACACCGAGTGCACTGTGTACAGTTCCCTTCTCCCTATCCCTGGGTCAGACTGACAACGGGAGCACCGTGCACAGTTCCCGTCTCCCTATACCTGGGTCAGACCCACACCGGGAGCACCGTGCACAGTTCCCGTCACCCTATCACTACGACGTACCCACACCGGGAGCACCGTGCAAAGTTCCCGGCTCCCCATCCCTGGGTCAGACCCACACCGGTAGGACCGTGCAATGTTCATATCATCCTATCCCTGGGACTATTCCACACAGGATCACCGTGCACACTTACAGACTCCCTATCCCTGCGTCAGACCCACATCGGGACTACCATGCACAGCTCCCGTCTCCCTATGCCTGGGTCAGACCCAAACCGGGAGGACAGTGCAAAGTTTATATCTTCCGATCCCTGGGTCAATTCCACACAGGATCAACGCGCACAGTTCCAGTCTCCCTGTTCCTGAGTGACACCCACACTTGGAGCACAGTGCACAGTTCCCGTCTCCGTATCCCTGCGTCAGACCCACACCGGGTCCATCGTGCACAGTTCCCGTATCTCTATCCCTGGGTCGGACCCACAATAGGAGCACCGTGCACAGTTTGTGTCTCCACATCCCTGGGTCAGACCCAGACCGGGGGACACCGGGAGCAGTTCCCAACTCCTTATCCCTACATCAGACCCACAGTGGGATCACCGTACACTGCTCCCATCTCGCTATCCCTGGGCCAAACCTGCACCGGGAGGACCGTGCAAAGTTTATATCTTCCTATTCCTGGGCCAATTCCACACAGGATCACCGCGCACAGTTCCAGTCTCCCTGTTCCTGGGTGACACCCACACTTGGAGCACCGTGCACAGTTCCCGCCTCCGTATCCCTGCGTCAGACCCACACCAGGAGAATCGTACACTGTCCCATTCTCCCTATACCTGGGGCAGATCCACACAGGGAGCACCGTGCACAGCTCCGGTATCCCTATCCCTGCGTCAGACCACATCGGGACTACCGTGCACAGTTCCCGTCTCCCTCTCCCTGGGTCAGACCCACACCAGGAGCACCATGCACAGTTCCCATCTCCCTATCCCAGCATGACACACACACACCGGGAGAACCGTGCGCAGTTCCCGTCTCCGTATACTTGTGTCAGACCCACACCGGGACTACCGTGCACAGTTCCCGTCTCCGTATCCCTGGGTCAGGCACACACCCGGAGCATCGTGCACAGTTCCCATATCCCTATCCCTGCGTCAGACACACACCGGGAGCACCGTGCACAGTTCCCGTCTCCCTATACCTGTCTCAGACCCACACCGGGACTACCGTGCACAATTCCCGTCTCCGTATCCCTGGGTCAGGCACACACCCGGAGCATCGTGCACAGTTCCCATATCCCTATCCCTGGGTCAGACACACACCGGGAGCACCGTGCACAGTTCCCATATCCCTATCCAGGGGTCAGACACACACCAGGAGCACCATGCACAGTTCCCATCTCCCTATCCCAACATGACACACACACCGGGAGCACCGTACACAGTACCCGTCTCCCTATCCCTGGGTCAGACCCACACCGGGAGCACCGTGCACAGTTCCCGTCTCCCTATCCCTGGGTCAGACACACACCGGGAGAACCGTGGACAGTTCCCATATCCCTATCCGTGGGTCAGGCCAACACCAGGAGCACCGTGCACAGTTCCCATCTCCCTATCCCAACATGACACACACACCGGGAGCACCGAGCACAGTACCCGTCTCCCTATCCCTGGGTCCGATCAACACCAGGAGCACCGTGCACAGTTGCCATATCCCGATTCCTGGGTCAGGCCCACACCAGGAGCACCATGCACAGTTCCAATCTCCCTATCCCAGCATGACACACACACACCGGGAGCACCGTGCACAGTTCCCATCTCCCTATCCCAACATGACACACACACCGGGAGCACCGTGCACAGTACCCGTCTCTCTATCCCTGGGTCAGACCCACACCAGAAGCAGAGTGCACAGTTCCTGTTTCTCTTATCAGTGGGCAGTCCCACAAAGCATCACCGTGCACAGTTCCCGTCTCCATATCCCTGGGTCATACCCATACAGCATCATTGTGCACAGTTACAGACTCCCTATCACTGCGTCAGACCCACAACGGGACTACCATACAGAGCTCCCGTCTCCCTATCCCTGGGTCAGAGCCTCACCGGAGAGCACCGTGCACAGTTCCCGTATCTCTCTCCTTGGGTCGACCCAAAATAGGAGCACCGTGCACAGTTTGTGTCTCCCTATTCCCGAGTCGGACCCAGACTGGGAGCACCGTGAGAAGTTCCCATCTACCTATCCCTGCATCAGACCCACACTGGGATCACAGTACACAGGTCCCGTCTCCCTATCCCTGGGTCAGCCGCACACCGGGAGCAACGTGCACAGATCCCGTCTCCCTATCCCTGGGTCAGACACACACCGGGAGCACTGTGCACAGTTCCCTTCTCCCTAACCCTGGGTCAGACAGACACCGGAAGCACCGTGCACAGTTCCCGTCTCCCTATCCCTGGGTCAGACTGACAACGGGAGCACCGTGCACAGTTCCCGTCTCCCTATCCCTGGGTCAGACCCACACCGAGTGCACTGTGTACAGTTCCCTTCTCCCTATCCCTGGGTCAGACTGACAACGGGAGCACCGTGCACAGTTCCCGTCTCCCTATACCTGGGTCACACCCACACCGGGAGCACCGTGCACAGTTCCCGTTTCCCTATCCCTGGGTCAGACACACACCGGGAGAACCGTGCACAGTTCCCATCTCCCTATCCCAACATGACACACACACCGGGAGCACCGAGCACAGTTCCCGTCTCGCTCTCCCTGGGTCCAATCAACACCAGGAGCACCGTGCACAGTTGCCATATCCGGATTCCTGGGTCAGGCCCACACCAGGAGCACCATGCACAGTTCCAATCTCCCTATCCCTGCATCAGACCCACACTGGGATCACCGTACACAGGTCCCGCCTCCCTATCCCTGGGTCAGACCCACACCGGGAGCACCGTGCACAGTTCCCGTCTCCATATCCCTGGGTCATACCCACACAGCATCACTGTGCACAGTTACAGACTCCCTATCACTGCGTCAGACCCACAACGGGACTACCATACAGAGCTCCCGTCTCCCTATCCCTGGGTCAGAGCCTCACCGGGAGCACCGTGCACAGTTCCCGTATCTCTCTCCCTGGGTCGACCCAAAATAGGAGCACCGTGCACAGTTTGTGTCTCCCTATTCCCGAGTCGGACCCAGACTGGGAGCACCGTGAGAAGTTCCCATCTACCTATCCCTGCATCAGACCCACACCAGGTGCACCGTGCACAGTTCCCGTCTCCCTATCCCTGGGTCAGCCACACACCGGGAGCACCGTACACAGGTCCCGTCTCCCTATCCCTGGTCAGTCCCACACCGGGAACACTGTGCACAGTTCCCATATCCCTATCCCTGGGTCAGACCCACACCGGGATCACCGTACACAGGTCCCGTCTCCCTATCCCTGGGTCAGACCGACACCAGGAGCACCGTGCACAGTTCCCGTCTCCGTATCCCTGGGTCAGGCACACACCGGGAGAATCGTGCACAGTTCCTATATCCCTATCCCTGGGTCAGGCCCACACCAGGAGCACCATGAACAGTTCCCATCTCTCTATCCCAGCATGACACGCACACACCGGGAGCACCGTGCACAGTTCCCGTCTCCGTATCCCTGGGTCAGACACACACCGGGAGCACTGTGCACAGTTCCCGTCTCCGTATCCTGGCGTCAGACACACACCAGGACTATCGTGCACAGTTCCCGTCTCCCTATCACTGCGTCAGACCCACATCGGCACTACCATGCAGAGCTCCCGTCTCCCTATCCCTGGGTCAGACCCTCACCGGGAGCACCGTGCACAGTTCCCGTATCTCTATCCCTGGGTAGACTCAAAATAGGAGCACCGTGCACAGTTTGTGTCTCCCAATCCCTGGGTCAGAGCCACACTGGGAGCACCGTACACTGTTCCCATCTCCCTATGCCTGGGTCAGACCCAAACCGGGAGGACAGTGCAAAGTTTATATCTTCCTATCCCTGGGTCAATTCCACACAGGATCAGCGCGCACAGTTCCCGTCTCCCTATCCCTGGGTCAGCCACACACCGGGAGAACCGTGCACATTTCCCATCTCCCTATCACTGCATGAGACCCACAACGGGAGCACTGTGCACAGTTCCAATCTGTCTATCCCAGGTTCAGATCCACATAGGATCACCGTGCACAGTTCCAGTCTCCGTGTCCCTGCATCAGACACCCACCAGGACTATCGTGCACTGTCCCATTCTCCCTATACCTGGGGCAGATCCACACAGGGAGCACCGTGCACAGTTCCGGTATCCCTATCCCTGGGTCGGACCCACAATAGGAGCACCGTGCACAGTTTGTGTCTCCATATCCCTGGGTCAGACTGACAACGGGAGCACATTGAAAGCATCCATTCTCCCTATATCTAGGTCAGACCCACACCGGGAGCACTGTGCGCAGATCCTTTCTCACTATGCCTGGGTCAGACCCACACCGGGAGCACTGTGCGCAGATCCTTTCTCACTATGCCTGGGTCAGACCCACACCGGGAGCACCGTGCAAAGTTCCCGGCTCCCCATCCCTGGGTCAGGCACACACCGGGAGTACCGTGCAATGTTCATATCATCCTATCCCTGGGGCTATTCCACACAGGATCACCGTGCACACTTACAGACTCCCTATCCCTGCGTCAGACCCACATCGGGACAACCATGCACAGCTCCCGTCTCCCTATGCCTGGGTCAAACCCAAACCGGGAGGACAGTGCAAAGTTTATATCTTCCGATCCCTGGGTCAATTCCACACAGGATCTGCGCGCACAGTTCCAGTCTCCCTGTTCCTGAGTGACACCCACACTTGGAGCACAGTGCACAGTTCCCGTCTCCGTATACCTGGGGCAGATCCACACAGGGAGCACCGTGCACAGTTCCGGTATCCCTATCCCTGGGTCGGACCCACAATAGGAGCACCGTGCACAGTTTGTGTCTCCATATCCCTGGGTCAGACCCAGACCGGGAGCACCGTGCACAGTTCCCGTCTCCCTATCCCTGGGTCAGACTGACAACGGGAGCACATTGAAAGCATCCATTCTCCCTATATCTAGGTCAGACCCACACCGGGAGCACTGTGCGCAGATCCTTTCTCACTATGCCTGGGTCAGACCCACACCGGGAGCACCGTGCACAGTTTGTGACTCCCTATCCCTGGGTCAGATCCAGACTGGGAGCAGCGTGAGAAGTTCCCATCTCCCTTTCCCTGCATCAGACCCACACTGGGATCACCGTACACAGGTCCCGTCTCCTTATCCCATGGTCAGACCTACACCGGGAGCACCGTGCACAGTTCCCGTCACCTTATCCCATGGTCAGACCTACACCGGGAGCACCGTGCACAGTTCCCGTCTCCTTATCCCATGGTTAGACCTACACCGGGAGCACCGTGCACAGTTCCGACTCCCTATCCCTGGGTCAGACCCACACCGGGAGCACCGTGCACAGTTCCCGTTTCCCTATCCCTGGGTCAGACACACACCGGGAGAACCGTGCACAGTTCCCATATCCCTATCCGTGGGTCAGGCACACACCGGGAGCACCATGCACAGTTCCCATCTCCCTATCCCAACATGACACCCACACCGGGAGAACCGTGCACAGTTCCCGTCTCGCTATCCCTGGGTCCGATCAACACCAGGAGCACCGTGCACAGTTGCCATATCCCGATTCCTGGGTCAGGCCCACACCAGGAGCACCATGAACAGTTCCAATCTCCCTATCCCTGCATCAGACCCACACTGGGATCACCGTACACTGGTCCCGTCTCCCTATCCCTGGGTCAGACCCACACCAGAAGCAGAGTGCACAGTTCCTGTTTCTCTATCACTGGGCAGTCCCACAAAGCATCACCGTGCACAGTTCCCGTCTCCATATCCCTGGGTCATACCCACGCAGCATCACTGTGCACAGTTACAGACTCCCTATCACTGCGTAAGACCCACAACGGGACTACCATACAGAGCTCCCGTCTCCCTATCCCTGGGTCAGACACACACCGGGAGCGCCGTACACAGGTCCCGTATCCCTGTCCCAGGGTCAAACCCACACCGGGATCACCGTGCACAGTTCCCGTCTCCCTATCCCTGGGTCAGACTGACAACGGGAGCACCGTGCACAGTTCCCGTCTCCCTATCCCTGGGTCAGACCCACACCGGGAGCACCGTGCACAGTTCCCGTCTCCCTATCCCTGGGTCAGACCCACACCGGGAGCACCGCACACAGTTCCCGTCTCCCTATCCCTGGGTCAGACCCACACCGGGAGCAACGTGCACAGTTCCCATCTCCCTATCACTGGGTCAGACCCACACTGGGATCACCGTACACAGGTCCCGTCTCCCTATCCCTGGGTCAGACCGACACCAGGAGCACCGTGCACAGTTCCCTTCTCCCTATGCCTGGGTCAGACCCAGACCGAGAGGACAGTGCAAAGTTTATATCTTCCGATCCCTGGGTCAATTCCACACAGGATCAACGCGCACAGTTCCGGTCTCCCTGTTCCTGAGTGACACCCACATTTGGAGCACAGTGGACAGTTCCCGTCTCCGTATCCCTGCGTCAGACCCACACCGGGAATATCGTGCACAGTTCCCGTATCTCTATCCCTGAGTCGGACCCTCACTTGGAGCACCGTGCACAGTTCCCGCCTCCGTATCCCTGCGTCAGACCCACACCAGGACTATCGTACACTGTCCCATTCTTCCTATACCTGGGGCAGATCCACACAGGGAGCACCGTGCACAGTTCCCATCTCCCTATCCCAAAATGACACATGCACCGGGAGCACCGTTCACAGTTCCCGTGTCCCTATCCCGCGGTCAGACCCACACCAGGAGCACCGTGCACAGTTCCGACTCCCTATCCCTGGGTCAGACCCACACCGGGAGCACCGTGCACAGTTCCCGTTTCCCTATCCCTGGGTCAGACACACACCGGGAGAACCGTGCACAGTTCCCATATCCCTATCCGTGGGTCAGGCACACACCGGGAGCACCATGCACAGTTCCCATCTCCCTATCCCAACATGACACACACACCGGGAGAACCGTGCACAGTTCCCGTCTCGCTATCCCTGGGTCCGATCAACACCAGGAGCACCGTGCACAGTTGCCATATCCCGATTCCTGGGTCAGGCCCACACCAGGAGCACCATGAACAGTTCCAATCTCCCTATCCCTGCATCAGACCCACACTGGGATCACCGTACACTGGTCCCGTCTCCCTATCCCTGGGTCAGACCGACATCAGGAGCACCGTGCACAGTTCCCGTCTCCCTATCCCTGGGTCAGACCCACACCAGAAGCAGAGTGCACAGTTCCTGTTTCTCTATCACTGGGCAGTCCCACAAAGCATCACCGTGCACAGTTCCCGTCTCCATATCCCTGGGTCATACCCACGCAGCATCACTGTGCACAGTTACAGACTCCCTATCACTGCGTAAGACCCACAACGGGACTACCATACAGAGCTCCCGTCTCCCTATCCCTGGGTCAGACACACACCGGGAGCGCCGTACACAGGTCCCGTATCCCTGTCCCAGGGTCAAACCCACACCGGGATCACCGTGCACAGTTCCCGTCTCCCTATCCCTGGGTCAGACTGACAACGGGAGCACCGTGCACAGTTCCCGTCTCCCTATCCCTGGGTCAGACCCACACCGGGAGCACCGTGCACAGTTCCCGTCTCCCTATCCCTGGGTCAGACCCACACCGGGAGCACCGCACACAGTTCCCGTCTCCCTATCCCTGGGTCAGACCCACACCGGGAGCAACGTGCACAGTTCCCATCTCCCTATCACTGGGTCAGACCCACACTGGGATCACCGTACACAGGTCCCGTCTCCCTATCCCTGGGTCAGACCGACACCAGGAGCACCGTGCACAGTTCCCTTCTCCCTATGCCTGGGTCAGACCCAGACCGAGAGGACAGTGCAAAGTTTATATCTTCCGATCCCTGGGTCAATTCCACACAGGATCAACGCGCACAGTTCCGGTCTCCCTGTTCCTGAGTGACACCCACATTTGGAGCACAGTGGACAGTTCCCGTCTCCGTATCCCTGCGTCAGACCCACACCGGGAATATCGTGCACAGTTCCCGTATCTCTATCCCTGAGTCGGACCCTCACTTGGAGCACCGTGCACAGTTCCCGCCTCCGTATCCCTGCGTCAGACCCACACCAGGACTATCGTACACTGTCCCATTCTTCCTATACCTGGGGCAGATCCACACAGGGAGCACCGTGCACAGTTCCCATCTCCCTATCCCAAAATGACACATGCACCGGGAGCACCGTTCACAGTTCCCGTGTCCCTATCCCGCGGTCAGACCCACACCAGGAGCACCGTGCACAGTTCCCGTCTCCCTATCCGTGGGTCAGACCCACGCCAGGAGCACCGTGCACAGTTCCCATCACCCTATCCCAACATGACACACACACCGGGAGCACAGTGCACAGTTTCCGTGTTGGTATCCCTGGGTCAGATCCATATAGTATCACCGTGCACAGTTCCAGTCTCCCAGATCTTTGGTGACACCCAGACTTGGAGCACAATGCAGAGCTCCCGTCTCCCTTTCCCTGGGTCAGACTCTCACCGGGAACACCGTGCACAGTTACCGTATCTCTATCACTGGGTCGACCCAAAATAGGAGCACAGTGCACAGTTTGTGTCTCCATATCCCTGGGTCAGACCCAGACTGGGAGCACCGTGAGAAGTTCCCATCTCCCTTTCCCTGGGTCAGGCACACACCGAGAGAATCGTGCACAGTTCTTATATCCCTATCCCTGGGTCAGGCCCACACCAGGAGCACCATGAACAGTTCCGATCTCTCTATCCCAGCATGACACACACACACCGGGAGCACCGTGCACAGTACCCGTCTCCCTAACCCTGGGTCAGATCCACATCGGGACTACCGTGCACAGTTCCCGTCTCCGTATCACTGCGTAAGACACACACCAGGATTATCGTGCACAGTTCCCGTCTCCCTATCCCTGGGTCAGACACACACAGGGAGCACCGTGCACAGTTCCCGTCTCCCTATCCCTGGGTCAGACCCACACCGGGAGCACCGTGCACAGTTCCCATATCCCAATCCCTGGGTCAGACCCACACCGGGAGCACAGTGCACAGTTCCCATATCCCAATCCCTGGCTCAGGCCCACACCAGGAGCACCATGCACAGTTCCCATCTCCCTATCCCAGCATGACACACACACACCGGGAGCACCGTGCACAGTTCCCGTCTCCGTATACCTGTGTCAGACCCACACCGGGAGCACCGTGCACAGTTCCCGTCTCCCTATCCCTGGGTCAGACCCACACCGGGAGCACCGTGCACAGTTCCCATACCCCAATCCCTGGGTCAGACCCACACCGGGACTACCGTGCACAGTTCCCGTCTCCGTATCCCTGGGTCAGGCACACACCCGGAGCATCGTGCACTGTTCCCATATCCCTATCCCTGCGTCAGACACACACCGGGAGCACCGTGCACAGTTCCCATATCTCTATCCAGGGGTCAGACCCACACCAGGAGCACCATGCACAGTTCCCATCTCCCTATCCCAACATGACACACACACCGGGAGCACCGTGCACAGTACCCGTCTCCCTATCCCTGGGTCAGACCCAGACCGGGAGCACCGTGAGCATTTCCCATCCCCCTGTCCCTGCATCAGACCCACACTGGGAGAACCGTACACTGTTCCCATATCCCTGTCCCTGCATCAGACCCACACTGGGAGCAGCGTACACTGTTCCCATCTCCCCATCCCTGGGCCAAACCGCCACCGGGAGGACCGTGGAAAGTTTAAATCTTCCTATCCCTGGGTCAATTCCACACAGGATCACCGCTCACAGTTCCCGTGTTGGTATCCCTGGGTCAGATCCACATAGTATCACCGTGCACAGTTCCAGTCTCCCAGTTCTTTGGTGACACAGTTCTCATATCCCTATCTCTGGGTCAGACTCTCACCGGGAGCAACGTGCACAGTTCCCGTCTCCCTATCACTGGGTCAGACAGACACCAGGAGCACTGTGCACAGTTCCCGTCTCCCTACCCCTGGGTCAGAGACACACCGGGAGCACCGTGCACAGTTCCCATCTCCCCATTCCTAGGTCAGACACACACCGGGAGCACCGTGCACAGTTCCCTACTCCCTATCCCTGGGTCAGACACACACCGGGAGCACCATGCACAGTTCCCGTCTCCCTATACCTGGGTCAGACCCACACCGGGACTACCGTGCACAGTTCCCGTCTCCGTAGCCCTGGGTCAGGCCCACACCAGGAGCACCATGCACAGTTCCCATCTCCCTATCCCAGCATGACACACACACACCGGGAGCACCGTGCACAGTTCCCGTCTCCCTATCCCTGGGTCAGACCCACACCAGGAGCACCATGCACAGTTCCCATCTCCCTATCCCAGCATGACACACACACACCGGGAGCACCGTGCACAGTTCCCGTCTCCGTATACCTGTGTCAGACCCACACCGGGAGCACCGTACACAGTTCCCGTCTCCCTATCCGTGGGTCAGACCCACGCCAGGAGCACCATGCACAGTTCCCATCTCCCTATCCCAACATGACACATGCACCGGGAGCACCGTTCACAGTTCCCGTGTCCCTATCCCGCGGTCAGACCCACACCAGGAGCACCGTGCACAGTTCCCGTCTCCCTATCCGTGGGTCAGACCCACGCCAGGAGCACCGTGCACAGTTCCCATCACCCTATCCCAACATGACACACACACCGGGAGCACAGTGCACAGTTTCCGTGTTGGTATCCCTGGGTCAGATCCATATAGTATCACCGTGCACAGTTCCAGTCTCCCAGATCTTTGGTGACACCCAGACTTGGAGCACAATGCAGAGCTCCCGTCTCCCTTTCCCTGGGTCAGACCCTCACCGGGAGCACCGTGCACAGTTACCGTATCTCTATCACTGGGTCGACCCAAAATAGGAGCACAGAGCACAGTTTGTGTCTCCATATCCCTGGGTCAGACCCAGACTGGGAGCACCGTGAGAAGTTCCCATCTCCCTTTCCCTGCATCAGACCCACACTGGGATCACCGTACACAGGTCCCGTCCCCCTATCACTGGGTCAGACCGACACCAGGAGCACCGTGCACAGTTCCTGTCTCCGTATCCCTGGGTCAGGCACACACCGGGAGAATCGTGCACAGTTCTTATATCCCTATCCCTGGGTCAGGCCCACACCAGGAGCACCATGAACAGTTCCGATCTCTCTATCCCAGCATGACACACACACACCGGGAGCACCGTGCACAGTACCCGTCTCCCTAACCCTGGGTCAGATCCACATCGGGACTACCGTGCACAGTTCCCGTCTCCGTATCTCTGCGTAAGACACACACCAGGATTATCGTGCACAGTTCCCGTCTCCCTATCCCTGGGTCAGACACACACAGGGAGCACCGTGCACAGTTCCCGTCTCCCTACCCCTGGGTCAGAGACACACCGGGAGCACCGTGCACAGTTCCCGTCTCCCTATCCCTGGGTCAGACACACACCGGGAGCACCGTGCACAGTTCCCGTCTCCCTATCCCTGGGTCAGAGACACACCGGGAGCACCGTGCACAGTTCCCGTCTCCCTATCCCTGGGTCAGTCCCACACCGGGAGCACTGTGCACAGTTCCCGTCTCCCTACCTCTGGGTCAGAGACACACCGGGAGCACCGTGCACAGTTCCCGTCTCCCTATCCCTGGGTCAGTCCCACACCGGGAGCACTGTGCACAGTTCCCGTCTCCCTATCCCTGGGTCAGACACACACCGGGACTACCGTGCACAGTACCCGTCTCCCTATCCCTGGGTCAGACCCACACCGGGAGCACCGTGCACAGTTCCCATACCCCAATCCCTGGGTCAGACCCACACCGGGACTACCGTGCACAGTTCCCGTCTCCGTATCCCTGGGTCAGGCACACACCCGGAGCATCGTGCACAGTTCCCATATCCCTATCCCTGCGTCAGACACACACCGGGAGCACCGTGCACAGTTCCCATATCTCTATCCAGGGGTCAGACCCACACCAGGAGCACCATGCACAGTTCCCTTCTCCCTATCCCTGGGTCAGACACACACCGGGAGCACCATGCACAGTTCCCATCTCCCTATACCTGGGTCAGACCCACACCGGGACTACCGTGCACAGTTCCCGTCTCCGTAGCCCTGGGTCAGGCACACACCGGGAGCAGCGTGCACAGTTCCTATCTCACTATCCCAACATTTCACACACACCGGGAGCACCGTGTACAGTACCCATCTCCCTGTCCCTGCATCAGAACCACACTGGGAGAACCGTAGACTGTTCCCATCTCCCCTTCCCTGGGCTAAACCCGCACCGGGAGGACCGTGCAAAGTTTAAATCTTCCTATCCCTGGGTCAATTCCACACAGGATCACCGCTCACAGTTCCCGTGTTGGTATCCCTGGGTCAGATCCACATAGTATCACCGTGCACAGTTCCAGTCTCCCAGTTCTTTGGTGACACAGTTCCCATATCCCTATCTCTGGGTCAGACTCTCACCGGGAGCAACGTGCACAGTTCCCGTCTCCCTATCACTGGGTCAGACAGACACCAGGAGCACTGTGCACAGTTCCCGTCTCCCTACCCCTGGGTCAGAGACACACCGGGAGCACCGTGCACAGTTCCCATCTCCCCATTCCTGGGTCAGACACACACCGGGAGCACCGTGCACAGTTCCCTTCTCCCTATCCCTGGGTCAGACACACACCGGGAGCACCATGCACAGTTCCCGTCTCCCTATACCTGGGTCAGACCCACACCGGGACTACCGTGCACAGTTCCCATCTCCCTATCCCAGCATGACACACACACACCGGGAGCACCGTGCACAGTTCCCGTCTCCGTATACCTGTGTCAGACCCACACCAGGAGCACCGTGCACAGTTCCCGTCTCCCTATCCGTGGGTCAGACCCACGCCAGGAGCACCGTGCACAGTTCCCATCACCCTATCCCAACATGACACACACACCGGGAGCACAGTGCACAGTTTCCGTGTTGGTATCCCTGGGTCAGATCCATATAGTATCACCGTGCACAGTTCCAGTCTCCCAGATCTTTGGTGACACCCAGACTTGGAGCACAATGCAGAGCTCCCGTCTCCCTTTCCCTGGGTCAGACTCTCACCGGGACCATCGTGCACAGTTACCGTATCTCTATCACTGGGTCGACCCAAAATAGGAGCACAGTGCACAGTTTGTGTCTCCATATCCCTGGGTCAGACCCAGACTGGGAGCACCGTGAGAAGTTCCCATCTCCCTTTCCCTGCATCAGACCCACACTGGGATCACCGTACACAGGTCCCGTCTCCCTATCACTGGGTCAGGCACACACCGGGAGAATCGTGCACAGTTCTTATATCCCTATCCCTGGGTCAGGCCCACACCAGGAGCACCATGAACAGTTCCGATCTCTCTATCCCAGCATGACACACACACACCGGGAGCACCGTGCACAGTACCCGTCTCCCTAACCCTGGGTCAGATCCACATCGGGACTACCGTGCACAGTTCCCGTCTCCGTATCTCTGCGTAAGACACACACCAGGATTATCGTGCACAGTTCCCGTCTCCCTATCCCTGGGTCAGACACACACAGGGAGCACCGTGCACAGTTCCCGTCTCCCTACCCCTGGGTCAGAGACACACCGGGAGCACTGTGCACAGTTCCCGTCTCCCTATCCCTGGGTCAGACACACACCGGGAGCACCGTGCACAGTTCCCGTCTCCCTATCCCTGGGTCAGAGACACACCGGGAGCACCGTGCACAGTTCCCGTCTCCCTATCCCTGGGTCAGTCCCACACCTGGAGCACTGTGCACAGTTCCCGTCTCCCTACCCCTGGGTCAGAGACACACCGGGAGCACCGTGCTCAGTTCCCGTCTCCCTATCCCTGGGTCAGTCCCACACCGGGAGCACTGTGCACAGTTCCCGTCTCCCTATCCCTGGGTCAGACACACACCGGGACTACCGTGCACAGTTCCCGTCTCCCTATCCCTGGGTCAGTCCCACACCGGGAGCACTGTGTACAGTTCCCGTCTCCCTATCCCTGGGTCAGACACACACCGGGAGCACCGTGCACAGTTCCCTTCTCCCTATCCCTGGGTCAGACACACACCGGGAGCACCATGCACAGTTCCCATCTCCCTATACCTGGGTCAGACCCACACCGGGACTACCGTGCACAGTTCCCGTCTCCGTAGCCCTGGGTCAGGCACACACCGGGAGCAGCGTGCACAGTTCCTATCTCACTATCCCAACATTTCACACACACCGGGAGCACCGTGTACAGTACCCATCTCCCTGTCCCTGCATCAGAACCACACTGGGAGAACCGTAGACTGTTCCCATCTCCCCTTCCCTGGGCTAAACCCGCACCGGGAGGACCGTGCAAAGTTTAAATCTTCCTATCCCTGGGTCAATTCCACACAGGATCACCGCTCACAGTTCCTGTGTTGGTATCCCTGGGTCAGATCCACATAGTATCACCGTGCACAGTTCCAGTCTCCCAGTTCTTTGGTGACACTCAGACTTGGAGCACAATGCAGAGCTCCTATCCCTGGGTCAGCCACACACCGAGAGAACCGTGCGCAGTTCCCATCTCCCTATCACTGCATGAGACCCTCACCGGGAGCACCGTGCACAGATCGAATCTGTCTATCCCTGCATCAGACCCACACTGGGATCACCGTACACTGTTCCCATATCCCTATCCCTGGGCCAAACCCGCACCGGGAGGATCGTGCAAAGTTTATATCTTCCTATTTCTGTGTCAATTCCACACAGGATCACCGCGCATAGTTCCCGTGTCCGTATCTCTGGGTCAGATCCACATAGGATCACCGTGCACAGTTCCAGTCTCCCTGCTCTTGGGTGACACGCAGACTTGGAGCACAGTGCAGAGTTCCCGTCTCCGTATCACTGCATTAGACCCACACCAGGACTATCGTGCCCTCTCCCAGTCTTCCTATACCTGGGTCAGACCCACACAGGGAGCACCGTGCACAGTTCCCGTCTCCCTATCCCAGGGTCAGGCCGTCACCAGGAGCACCGTGCACAGTTCCCGTCTCCCTATCCCTGGGTCAGACACGCACCGGGAGCACCATGCACAGTTCCTGTATCCCTATCCCTGGGCCAAACCCACACCGGGAGAACCGTGCAAAGTTTATATCTCCCTATCCCTGGGTCAGCCACACACCGGGAGAACCGTGCACAGTTCCCATCTCCCAATCCCTGGGTCAGACCCACACCAGGAGCACCGTGCACAGTACCCGTCTCCCTATCCCTGGGTCAGCCACACACCGGGAGCACCGTACACAGTTCAAGTCTCTCTCTCCCTGGGTCCGATCAACACCGAGAGCACCGTACACTGTTCCCATCTCCCTATCCCTGGGCCAAACCCACACCGGGAGAACCGTGCAAAGTTTATATCTCCCTATCCCTGGGTCAATTCCACACAGGATCAGCGCGCACAGTTCCCGTCTCCCTATCCCTGGGTCAGCCACACACCGGGAGAACCGTGCACATTTCCCATCTCCCTATCACTGCATGAGACCCACAACGGGAGCACCGTGCACAGTTCCAATCTGTCTATCCCTGGTTCAGATCCACATAGCATCACCGTGCACAGTTCCAGTCTCCCTGTTCTTGGGTGACACCCAGACTTGGAGCACCGTGCACAATTCCAGTCTCCGTATCCCTGCGTCAGACCCACACCAGGACTATCGTGCACTGTCCCATTCTCCCTATACCTGGGGCAGATCCACACAGGGAGCACCGTGCACAGTTCCCGTATCCCTATCCCTGGGTCGGACCCACAATAGGAGCACCGTGCACAGTTTGTGTCTCCATATCCCTGGGTCAGACTGACAAAGGGAGCACATTGAAAGCATCCATTCTCCCTATATCTAGGTCAGACCCACACCGGGAGCACCGTGCACAGTTCCCATATCCCAATCCCTGGGTCAGGCCCACACCAGGAGCACCATGCACAGTTCCCATCTCCCTATCCCAGCATGACACACACACACCGGGAGAACCGTGCACAGTTCCCGTCTCCCTATACCTGTGTCAGACCCACACCGGGACTACCGTGCACAGTTCCCGTCTCCGTCTCCTTGGGTCAGGCACACACTTGGAGCACCGTGCACAGTTCCCATATCCCTATCCAGGGGTCAGACCCACACCAGGAGCACCATGCACAGTTCCCATCTCTGTATCCCAGCATGACACACACACACGCCGGGAGCACCGTGCACAGTACCCGTCTCCCTATCCCTGGGTCAGATCCTCATCGGGACTACCGTGCACAGTTCCCGTCTCCGTATCCCGGCGTCAGACACACACCAGGACTATCGTGCACAGTTCCCGTCTCCCTATCACTGGGTCAGACACACACAGGGAGCACCGTGCACAGTTCCCGTCTCCATATCCCTGGGTCAGACCCACACCGGGAGCACCGTGCACAGTTCCCGTCTCCCTATCCCTGGGTCAGACCCACACCGGGAGCACCGTACACAGTTCCCATCTCCCTATCCCTGGATCAGACCCACACCAGGAGCACCATGCACATTTCCCGTCTCTCTATCCCAGCATGACACACACACGCCGGGAGCACCGTGCACAGTACCCGTCTCCCTATCCCTGGGTCAGACCCACACCTGGAGCAGAGTGCACAGTTCCTGTTTCTCTATCACTGGGCAGTCCCACACCAGGATCACAGTGCACAGTTCCCGTCTCCATATCCCAGGGTCATACCCACACAGCATCACCGTGCACAGTTACAGACTCCCTATCACTGCGTCAGACCCACATCGGCACTACCATACAGAGCTCCCGTCTCCCTATCCCTGGGTCAGACCCTCACCGGGAGCACCGTGCACAGTTCCCGTATCTCTATCCCTGGGTCGACACAAAATAGGAGCACCGTGCACAGTTTGTGTCTCCCTATCCCTGGGTCAGACCCAGACCGGGAGCACTGTGCACAGATCCCGTCTCCCTATCCCTGGGTCAGACACACACCGGGAGCACCGTGCACAGTTCCCTTCTCCCTATCCCTGGGTCAGACACACACCGGGAGCACCATGCACAGTTCCCGTCTCCCTATACCTGGGTCAGACCCACACCGGGACTACCGTGCACAGTTCCCGCCTCCGTATCCCTGCGTCAGACGCACACCGGGATCACCGTGCACAGTTCCCGTCTCCGTATCCCTGGGTCAGCCACACAACCGGAGCATTGTGCACAGTTCCCATATCCGTATCCCTGGGTCAGACACACACCGGGAGCACCGTGCACAGTTCCCATATCCCTATCCCTGGGTCAGACCCAGACCGGGAGCACCGTGAGCAGTTCCCATCCCCCTGACCCTGCATTAGACCCACACTGGGAGAACCGTACACTGTCCCCATCTCCCCATCCCTGGGCCAAACCCGCACCGGGTGGACCGTGCAAAGTTTAAATCTTCCTATCCCTGGGTCAATTCCACACAGGATCACCGCTCACAGTTCCCGTGTTGGTATCCCTGGGTCAGATCCACATAGGATCACCGTGCACAGTTCCAGTCTCCCAATTCTTTGGTGACACCCAGACTTGGAGTACCGTGCAGAGTTCCCGTCTCTGTATCACTGCAATAGACCCACACCAGGACTATCTTGCCCTCTCCCAGTCTCCCTATACCTGGGTCAGACCCACACAGGGAGCACCGTACACAGGTTCCGTCTCCTTATTCCTGGGTCAGACCGACACCGGGAGCACTGTGCACAGTTCCCGTCTCCCTATCCTGGGTCAGACACACACCGGCAGCACCGTACGCAGGTCCCGTTTCCATATCCCTGGGTCAGGCACACACCGGGAACACTGTGCACAGTTCCCGTCTCCCTATCCCTGGGTCAGGCACACGACAGGAGCACCATGCACAATTCCCATCTCTCTATCCCAGCATGACACACACACACCGGGAGCACCGTGCACAGTAACCGTCTCCCTATCCCTGGGTGAGATCCACATTAGGACTACCGTGCACTGTTTCCTTCTCCGTATCCCTGCGTAAGACACACACCAGGACTATCGTGCACAGTTCCCGTCTCCCTATTCCTGGGTCAGACCCTCACCGGGAGCACCGTGGACAGTTCCCATCTCTCTATCCCTGCGCCAAACCCACACCGGGAGGACCGTGCAAAGTTCATATCTTCCTATCCCTGGGACTATTCCACACAGGATCACCGCGCACAGTTCCCGTCTCCGTGTTCCTGGGTGACACCCACACTTGGAACACCGTGCACAGTTCCCATCTCCCTATCCCGGGGAAAAATACAACACCAGGAGCATCGTGTGCAGTTCCCATCTCCCTATCCCTGGGACAGGAACACACCGAGAGAACCGTGCGCAGTTCCAATCTCCCTATCACTGCATGAGACCCACAACGGGAGCACCGTGCACAGATCGAATCTGTCTATCCCTGGGTCAGATCGACATAGGATCACCGTGCACAGTTCCAGTCTCCCTGTTCTTGGGTGATACCCAGACTTGGAGCACCGTGCACAGTTCCCATCTCCCTATCACTGCATGAGACCCTCACCGGGAGCATCGTGCACAGTTCCCGTCTCCCTATCCCTGGTTCGGACCCACAATAGGAGCATCGTGCACAGTTTGTGTCTCCCTATCCCTGGGTCAGACCCAGACTGGGAGCACCGTACACTGTTCCCATCTCCCTATCCCTGGGCCAAACCCACACCGGGAGGACAGTGCAAAGTTTATATCTCCCTATCCCTGGGTCAGCCACATACCGGGAGCACCATGCACAGTTCCGGTATCCCTATCCCAGCATGACACATACACACCGGGAGCACCGTGCAAAGTTCCCATATCCCTATCCCTGGGTCAGACCCACACCAGAAGCAGAGTGCACAGTTCCTGTTTCTCTATCACTGGGCAGTCCCACAAAGCATCACCGTGCACAGTTCCCGTCTCCTTATCCCATGGTCAGACCTACACCGGGAGCACCGTGCACAGTTCCCGTCTCCTTATCCCATGGTCAGACCTACACCGGGAGCACCGTGCACAGTTCCCATATCCCTATCCGTGGGTCAGGTCAACACCAGGAGCACCATGCACAGTTCCCATCTCCCTATCCCAACATGACACACACACCGGGAGCACCGAGCACAGTTCCCGTCTCGCTATCCCTGGGTCCGATCAACACCAGGAGCACCGTGCACAGTTGCCATATCCCGATTCCTGGGTCAGGCCCACACCAGGAGCACCATGCACAGTTCCCATCTCCCTATCCCAGCATGACACACACACACCGGGAGCACCGTGCACAGTTCCCATATCCCTATCCCTGGGTCAGGCCCACACCAGGAGCACCATGCACAGTTCCCATCTCCCTATCCCAACATGACACACACACCGGGAGCACCGTGCACAGTACCCGTCTCCCTATCCCTGGGTCAGCCACACACCGGGAGCACCGTACACAGTTCAAGTCTCTCTCTCCCTGGGTCCGATCAACACCGAGAGCACCGTACACTGTTCCCATCTCCCTATCCCTGGGCCAAACCCACACCGGGAGAACCGTGCAAAGTTTATATCTCCCTATCCCTGGGTCAATTCCACACAGGATCAGCGCGCACAGTTCCCGTCTCCCTATCCCTGGGTCAGCCACACACCGGGAGAACCGTGCACATTTCCCATCTCCCTATCACTGCATGAGACCCACAACGGGAGCACCGTGCACAGTTCCAATCTGTCTATCCCTGGTTCAGATCCACATAGCATCACCGTGCACAGTTCCAGTCTCCCTGTTCTTGGGTGACACCCAGACTTGGAGCACCGTGCACAATTCCAGTCTCCGTATCCCTGCGTCAGACCCACACCAGGACTATCGTGCACTGTCCCATTCTCCCTATACCTGGGGCAGATCCACACAGGGAGCACCGTGCACAGTTCCCGTATCCCTATCCCTGGGTCGGACCCACAATAGGAGCACCGTGCACAGTTTGTGTCTCCATATCCCTGGGTCAGACTGACAAAGGGAGCACATTGAAAGCATCCATTCTCCCTATATCTAGGTCAGACCCACACCGGGAGCACCGTGCACAGTTCCCATATCCCAATCCCTGGGTCAGGCCCACACCAGGAGCACCATGCACAGTTCCCATCTCCCTATCCCAGCATGACACACACACACCGGGAGAACCGTGCACAGTTCCCGTCTCCCTATACCTGTGTCAGACCCACACCGGGACTACCGTGCACAGTTCCCGTCTCCGTCTCCTTGGGTCAGGCACACACTTGGAGCACCGTGCACAGTTCCCATATCCCTATCCAGGGGTCAGACCCACACCAGGAGCACCATGCACAGTTCCCATCTCTGTATCCCAGCATGACACACACACACGCCGGGAGCACCGTGCACAGTACCCGTCTCCCTATCCCTGGGTCAGATCCTCATCGGGACTACCGTGCACAGTTCCCGTCTCCGTATCCCGGCGTCAGACACACACCAGGACTATCGTGCACAGTTCCCGTCTCCCTATCACTGGGTCAGACACACACAGGGAGCACCGTGCACAGTTCCCGTCTCCATATCCCTGGGTCAGACCCACACCGGGAGCACCGTGCACAGTTCCCGTCTCCCTATCCCTGGGTCAGACCCACACCGGGAGCACCGTACACAGTTCCCATCTCCCTATCCCTGGATCAGACCCACACCAGGAGCACCATGCACATTTCCCGTCTCTCTATCCCAGCATGACACACACACGCCGGGAGCACCGTGCACAGTACCCGTCTCCCTATCCCTGGGTCAGACCCACACCTGGAGCAGAGTGCACAGTTCCTGTTTCTCTATCACTGGGCAGTCCCACACCAGGATCACAGTGCACAGTTCCCGTCTCCATATCCCAGGGTCATACCCACACAGCATCACCGTGCACAGTTACAGACTCCCTATCACTGCGTCAGACCCACATCGGCACTACCATACAGAGCTCCCGTCTCCCTATCCCTGGGTCAGACCCTCACCGGGAGCACCGTGCACAGTTCCCGTATCTCTATCCCTGGGTCGACACAAAATAGGAGCACCGTGCACAGTTTGTGTCTCCCTATCCCTGGGTCAGACCCAGACCGGGAGCACTGTGCACAGATCCCGTCTCCCTATCCCTGGGTCAGACACACACCGGGAGCACCGTGCACAGTTCCCTTCTCCCTATCCCTGGGTCAGACACACACCGGGAGCACCATGCACAGTTCCCGTCTCCCTATACCTGGGTCAGACCCACACCGGGACTACCGTGCACAGTTCCCGCCTCCGTATCCCTGCGTCAGACGCACACCGGGATCACCGTGCACAGTTCCCGTCTCCGTATCCCTGGGTCAGCCACACAACCGGAGCATTGTGCACAGTTCCCATATCCGTATCCCTGGGTCAGACACACACCGGGAGCACCGTGCACAGTTCCCATATCCCTATCCCTGGGTCAGACCCAGACCGGGAGCACCGTGAGCAGTTCCCATCCCCCTGACCCTGCATTAGACCCACACTGGGAGAACCGTACACTGTCCCCATCTCCCCATCCCTGGGCCAAACCCGCACCGGGTGGACCGTGCAAAGTTTAAATCTTCCTATCCCTGGGTCAATTCCACACAGGATCACCGCTCACAGTTCCCGTGTTGGTATCCCTGGGTCAGATCCACATAGGATCACCGTGCACAGTTCCAGTCTCCCAATTCTTTGGTGACACCCAGACTTGGAGTACCGTGCAGAGTTCCCGTCTCTGTATCACTGCAATAGACCCACACCAGGACTATCTTGCCCTCTCCCAGTCTCCCTATACCTGGGTCAGACCCACACAGGGAGCACCGTACACAGGTTCCGTCTCCTTATTCCTGGGTCAGACCGACACCGGGAGCACTGTGCACAGTTCCCGTCTCCCTATCCTGGGTCAGACACACACCGGCAGCACCGTACGCAGGTCCCGTTTCCATATCCCTGGGTCAGGCACACACCGGGAACACTGTGCACAGTTCCCGTCTCCCTATCCCTGGGTCAGGCACACGACAGGAGCACCATGCACAATTCCCATCTCTCTATCCCAGCATGACACACACACACCGGGAGCACCGTGCACAGTAACCGTCTCCCTATCCCTGGGTGAGATCCACATTAGGACTACCGTGCACTGTTTCCTTCTCCGTATCCCTGCGTAAGACACACACCAGGACTATCGTGCACAGTTCCCGTCTCCCTATTCCTGGGTCAGACCCTCACCGGGAGCACCGTGGACAGTTCCCATCTCTCTATCCCTGCGCCAAACCCACACCGGGAGGACCGTGCAAAGTTCATATCTTCCTATCCCTGGGACTATTCCACACAGGATCACCGCGCACAGTTCCCGTCTCCGTGTTCCTGGGTGACACCCACACTTGGAACACCGTGCACAGTTCCCATCTCCCTATCCCGGGGAAAAATACAACACCAGGAGCATCGTGTGCAGTTCCCATCTCCCTATCCCTGGGACAGGAACACACCGAGAGAACCGTGCGCAGTTCCAATCTCCCTATCACTGCATGAGACCCACAACGGGAGCACCGTGCACAGATCGAATCTGTCTATCCCTGGGTCAGATCGACATAGGATCACCGTGCACAGTTCCAGTCTCCCTGTTCTTGGGTGATACCCAGACTTGGAGCACCGTGCACAGTTCCCATCTCCCTATCACTGCATGAGACCCTCACCGGGAGCATCGTGCACAGTTCCCGTCTCCCTATCCCTGGTTCGGACCCACAATAGGAGCATCGTGCACAGTTTGTGTCTCCCTATCCCTGGGTCAGACCCAGACTGGGAGCACCGTACACTGTTCCCATCTCCCTATCCCTGGGCCAAACCCACACCGGGAGGACAGTGCAAAGTTTATATCTCCCTATCCCTGGGTCAGCCACATACCGGGAGCACCATGCACAGTTCCGGTATCCCTATCCCAGCATGACACATACACACCGGGAGCACCGTGCAAAGTTCCCATATCCCTATCCCTGGGTCAGACCCACACCAGAAGCAGAGTGCACAGTTCCTGTTTCTCTATCACTGGGCAGTCCCACAAAGCATCACCGTGCACAGTTCCCGTCTCCTTATCCCATGGTCAGACCTACACCGGGAGCACCGTGCACAGTTCCCGTCTCCTTATCCCATGGTCAGACCTACACCGGGAGCACCGTGCACAGTTCCCATATCCCTATCCGTGGGTCAGGTCAACACCAGGAGCACCATGCACAGTTCCCATCTCCCTATCCCAACATGACACACACACCGGGAGCACCGAGCACAGTTCCCGTCTCGCTATCCCTGGGTCCGATCAACACCAGGAGCACCGTGCACAGTTGCCATATCCCGATTCCTGGGTCAGGCCCACACCAGGAGCACCATGCACAGTTCCCATCTCCCTATCCCAGCATGACACACACACACCGGGAGCACCGTGCACAGTTCCCATATCCCTATCCCTGGGTCAGGCCCACACCAGGAGCACCATGCACAGTTCCCATCTCCCTATCCCAACATGACACACACACCGGGAGCACCGTGCACAGTACCCGTCTCCCTATCCCTGGGTCAGACCCACACCAGAAGCAGAGTGCACAGTTCCTGTTTCTCTATCACTGGGCAGTCCCACAAAGCATCACCGTGCACAGTTCCCGTCTCCTTATCCCATGGTCAGACCTACACCGGGAGCACCGTGCACAGTTCCCGTCTCCTTATCCCATGGTCAGACCTACACCGGGAGCACCGTGCACAGTTCCCATATCCCTATCCGTGGGTCAGGTCAACACCAGGAGCACCATGCACAGTTCCCATCTCCCTATCCCAACATGACACACACACCGGGAGCACCGAGCACAGTTCCCGTCTCCCTATCCCTGGTTCGGACCCACAATAGGAGCATCGTGCACAGTTTGTGTCTCCCTATCCCTGGGTCAGACCCAGACTGGGAGCACCGTACACTGTTCCCATCTCCCTATCCCTGGGCCAAACCCACACCGGGAGGACAGTGCAAAGTTTATATCTCCCTATCCCTGGGTCAGCCACATACCGGGAGCACCATGCACAGTTCCGGTATCCCTATCCCAGCATGACACATACACACCGGGAGCACCGTGCAAAGTTCCCATATCCCTATCCCTGGGTCAGACCCACACCAGAAGCAGAGTGCACAGTTCCTGTTTCTCTATCACTGGGCAGTCCCACAAAGCATCACCGTGCACAGTTCCCGTCTCCTTATCCCATGGTCAGACCTACACCGGGAGCACCGTGCACAGTTCCCGTCTCCTTATCCCATGGTCAGACCTACACCGGGAGCACCGTGCACAGTTCCCATATCCCTATCCGTGGGTCAGGTCAACACCAGGAGCACCATGCACAGTTCCCATCTCCCTATCCCAACATGACACACACACCGGGAGAACCGTGCACAGTTCCCGTCTCGCTATCCCTGGGTCCGATCAACACCAGGAGCACCGTGCACAGTTGCCATATCCCGATTCCTGGGTCAGGCCCACACCAGGAGCACCATGCACAGTTCCCATCTCCCTATCCCAGCATGACACACACACACCGGGAGCACCGTGCACAGTTCCCATATCCCTATCCCTGGGTCAGGCCCACACCAGGAGCACCATGCACAGTTCCCATCTCCCTATCCCAACATGACACACACACCGGGAGCACCGTGCACAGTACCCGTCTCCCTATCCCTGGGTCAGACCCACACCAGAAGCAGAGTGCACAGTTCCTGTTTCTCTATCACTGGGCAGTCCCACAAAGCATCACCGTGCACAGTTCCCGTCTCCTTATCCCATGGTCAGACCTACACCGGGAGCACCGTGCACAGTTCCCATATCCCAATCCCTGGGTCAGACCCACACCAGGAGCACCATGCACATTTCCCGTCTCTCTATCCCAGCATGACACACACACACCGGGAGCACCGTGCACAGTACCCGTCTCCCTATCCCTGGGTCAGACCCACACCAGGAGCAGAGTGCACAGTTCCTGTTTCGCTATCACTGGGCAGTCCCACACCGGGATCACCGTGCACAGTTCCCGTCTCCCTATCCCTGGGTCATACCCACACAGCATCACCGTGCACAGTTACAGACTCCCTATCACTGCGTCAGTCCCACATCGGCACTACCATGCACAGCTCCTGTCTCCCTATCCCTGGGTCAGACGCAGACTGGGAGCACCGTGAGTAGTTCCCATCTTCCTATCCCTGGGCCAAAATCGCACCAGGAGGACCGTGCAAAGATTATATCTTCCTAGCCCTGGGTTAATTCCACACAGGATCAGCGCGCACAGTTCCAGTCTCCCTGTTCCTGAGTGACACCCACACTTGGAGCACCGTGCACAGTTTCCATCTCCGTATCCCTGCGTCAGACCCACACCGGGACTATCGTGCACAGTTCCCGTCTCCCTATCCCTTGGTCAGACCCTCACCGGGAGCACCGTGCACAGTTCCCGTCTCCCTATCCCTGGGTCAGACACACAACAGGATCACCGTGCACAGTTCCGGTATCCCTATCCCTGCGTCAGATCCACATCGGGACTACCGTGCACACTTCCCGTCTCCCCATCCCTGGGTCAGACCCACATCGGGACTACCATGCAGAGCTCCCGTCTCCCTATCCCTTGGTCAGAGCCTCACCGGGAGCACCGTGCACAGTTCCCGTATCTCTATACCTGGGTCGACCCAAAATAGGAGCACCGTGCACAGTATGTCTCTCCCTATCCCTGGGTCAGACCCAGACTGGGAGCAAAGTGCACTGTTCAAATCTCCCTATCCCGGGGAAAAATCCAAAACCAGGAGCATCGTGTGCAGTTCCCGTCTCCCTATCCCTGGGTCAGGCACACACCGGGAGAACCGTGCACAGTTCCCATCTCCCTATCACTGCATGAGACCCACAACGGGAGCACCGTGCACAGATCGAATCTGTCTATCCCTGGGTCAGATCAACATAGGATCACCGTGCACAGTTCCAGTCTCCCTGTTCTTGGGTGATACCCAGACTTGGAGCACCGTGAGCAGTTCCCATCTCCCTTTCCCTGCATCAGACCCACACCGGGAGCACCGTGCACAGATCCCATCTCTCTATCCGTGTGTCGTACCCACACCAGGAGGACCGTGCATAGTTCAAGTCTCTCTCTCCCTGGGTCCGATGAACACCGGGAGCACCGTGCACAGATCCCATCTCTCTATCCCTGCGCCAAACCCACACCGGGAGGACCGTGCAAAGTTCATATCTTCCTAGCCCTGGGTCAGTTCCACACAGGATCAGCATGCACAGTTCCCTTCTCCCTATCCCTGGGTCAGGCACACACCGGGAGAACCGTGCACAGTTCCCATCTCCCTATCACTGCATGAGACCCACAATGGGAGCACCGTGCACAGTTCCAATCTGTCTATCCCTGGTTCAGATCCACATAGGATCACCGTGCACAGTTCCAGTCTCCCTGTTCTTGGGTGTCACCCAGACTTGGAGCACCGTGCACAGTTCCCGTCTCCGTATCCCTGCGTCAGACCCACACCAGGACTATTGTGCACTGTCCCAGTCTCCCTATAACTGGGTCAGACCCACACAGGGAGCACCGTGCACAGTTCCGGTAACTCTATCCCTGCGTCAGATCCACATCGGGACTACCGTGCACCCTTCCCGTCTCCGTATCCCTGCGTCAGACACACACCAGGATTATCATGCACAGTTCCAGTCTCGCTATCCCTGGGTCAGACCCACACCGGGAGCGCTGTGCACAGTTCCCTTCTCCCTATTCCTGGGTCAGGCCCTCACCGGGAGTGCTGTGCACAGTTCCCGTCTCCCTATCTCTGGGTCAGACCCACACTGGGGGCACCGTGCACAGTTCCCATATCCCAATCCCTGGGTCAGGCCAACACCAGGAGCACCATGCACAGTTCCCATATCCCTATCCCTGGGTCAGGCCCACACCAGCAGCACCATGCACAGTTCCCATCTCCCTATCCCAGCATGACACACACACACCGGGAGCACCGTGCACAGTTCCCGACTCCGTATCCCTGCGTCAGACCCACACCGGGAGTACCGTGCACAGTTCCCGTCTCCCTATCCCTTGGTCAGACCCTCACCGGGAGCGCTGTGCACAGTTCCCGTCTCCCTATCTCTGGGTCAGACCCACACTGGGGGCACCGTGCACAGTTCCCATATCCCAATCCCTGGGTCAGGCCAACACCAGGAGCACGATGCACAGTACCCGTCTCCCTATCCCTGGGTCAGACCCACACCAGGAACAGAGTGCACAGTTCCTGTTTCGCTATCCCTGGGTCATACCCACACCGGGAGCACCGTGCGCAGTTACAGACACCCAATCCCTGCGTCAGACCCACATCGGGACTACAATGCACAGCTCCCGTCTCCCTATCCCTGGGTCAGACCCAGACTGGGAGCACCGTGAGCAGTTCCCATCTCCCTATCCCTGTGTCAGACCCACACTGGGAGTACCGTACACTGTTCCCATCTTCCTATCCCTGGGCCACCCCAGACCGGGAGTTCTGAACTGTGCACGGTGCTCCAAGTGTGGGTGT
Organism: Hypanus sabinus; assembly: GCF_030144855.1. Classification (NCBI taxonomy): domain Eukaryota; kingdom Metazoa; phylum Chordata; class Chondrichthyes; order Myliobatiformes; family Dasyatidae; genus Hypanus; species Hypanus sabinus. The sequence goes on along the minus strand of NC_082738.1, from coordinate 33,788,131 downwards.
CACTCAGGAACACGGAGACTGGAACTGTGCGCGCTGAGCCTGTGTGGAATTGACCCAGGGATCGGAAGATATAAACATTGCACGGTCCTCTCGGTCTGGGTTTGGCCCAGGGATAGGGAGAAGGGAACTGTGCACGGTGCTCCCAGTGTGGGTCTGACCCAGGGATAGGGAGACGGGAACTGTGCATGGTGCTCCCGTTGTGGGTCTGGCCCAGGGAAAGGGAGACGGGAACTGTGCACGGTGCTCCCGGTGTGGGTCTGACCCAGGGACAGGGAGACAGGAACTGTGCACGGTGCTTCCGGTGTGGGTCTGACCCAGGGATAGGGTGACGGGAACCGTGCACGGCGCTCCCGGTGTGGGTCTGACACAGGGATAGGGAGACGGGAACTGTGCACAGCGCTCCCGGTGTGGGTCTGACCCAGGGATAGAGATACGGGAACTGTGCACGGTGCTCCCGGTGAGGGTCTGACCAAGGGATAGGGAGACGGGAACTGTGCACGATAGTCCCGGTGTGGGTCTGACGCAGGGATACGGAGACTGGAACTGTGCACGGTGCTCCAAGTGTGGGTGTCACTCAGGAACAGGGAGACTGGAACTGTGCGCGCTGATCCTGTGTGGAATTGACCCAGGGATCGGAAGATATAAACATTGCACGGTCCTCTCGGTCTGGGTTTGGCCCAGGGATAGGGAGATGGGAACAGTGTACGGTGCTCCCGGTATTGGTCTCACCCAGGGATAGGGAGACGGGAACTGTGCACGGTCCTCCCAGTCTGGCTCTGACCCACGGATAGGGAGACGGGAGCTGTGCATGGTAGTCCCGATGTGGGTCTGACGCACGGATAGGGAGTCTGTAACTGTGCACGGTGATCCTGGTATGGAACTGCCCAGTCATAGATAAACAGGAACTGTGCACGGTGCTTCTGGTGTGTGTACGACCCAGGGATAGGGAGACGGGAACTGTGCAGGGCGCTCCCGGTGTGGGTCTGACACAGGGATAGGGAGACGGGAACTGTGCACAGCGCTCCCGGTGTGGGTCTGACCCAGGGATAGAGATACGGGAACTGTGCACGGTGCTCCCGGTGAGGGTCTGACCAAGGGATAGGGAGACGGGAACTGTGCACGATAGTCCCGGTGTGGGTCTGACGCAGGGATACGGAGACGGGAACTGTGCACGGTGCGCCAAGTGTGGGTGTCACTCAGGAACAGGGAGACTGGAACTGTGCGCGCTGATCCTGTGTGGAATTGACCCAGGGATCGGAAGATATAAACTTTGCACGGTCCTCCCGGTGTGGGTTTGGCCCAGGGATAGGGAGATGGGAACAGTGTACGGTGCTCCCGGTATTGGTCTCACCCAGGGATAGGGAGACGGGAACTGTGCACGGTCCTCCCAGTCTGGCTCTGACCCAGGGATAGGGAGACGGGAGCTGTGCATGGTAGTCCCGATGTGGGTCTGACGCACGGATAGGGAGTCTGTAACTGTGCACGGTGATCCTGGTATGGAACTGCCCAGTCATAGATAAACAGGAACTGTGCACGGTGCTTCTGGTGTGTGTACGACCCAGGGATAGGGAGACGGGAACTGTGCAGGGCGCTCCCGGTGTGGGTCTGACCCAGGGATAGGGAGACGGGAACTGTGCACGGTGCTCCCGGTCTGGGTCTGATCCAGGGATAGGGAGACGAGAACTGTGCACAGCGCTCCCGGTGTGGGTCTGACCCAGGGATAGAGATACGGGAACTGTGCACGGTGCTCCCGGTGAGGGTCTGACCAAGGGATAGGGAGACGGGAACTGTGCACGATAGTCCCGGTGTGGGTCTGACGCAGGGATACGGAGACTGGAACTGTGCACGGTGCTCCAAGTGTGGGTGTCACTCAGGAACAGGGAGACTGGAACTGTGCGCGCTGATCCTGTGTGGAATTGACCCAGGAATAGGAAGATAGAAATTTGCACTGTCCTCCCGGTCTGGGGTGGCCCAGGGATAGCGAGATGGGAACAGTGTACGGTACTCCCAGTGTGGGTCTGACACAGGGATAGGGAGATGGGAACTGCTCACGGTGCTCCCAGTCTTGATCTGACCCAGGGATAGAGAGATGGGAACTGTGCACGGTGCTCCCGGTGTTGGTCTCACCCAGGGATAGGGAGACGGGAACTGTGCACGGTGCTCCCGGTGTGGGTCTGACCCAGGGATAGGGAGACGGGAACTTTGCACGGTGCTGCCAGTGTGGGTTTGACCCAGGGATAGGGAGATGGGAATTGTGCACGGTGATCCCGGTGTGTGTCTGACCCAGGGATAGGGAGATGGGAACTGAGCACGGTGCTCCCGGTGTGGGTCTGACCCAGGGATAGGGAGACGGGAACTGTGCACGGTGCTCCCGGTGTGGGTCTGACCCAGGGATAGGGAGATGGGAACTGTGCATGGTGCTCCCGGTGTGTGTCTGACCCACGGAAAGGGAGACGGGAACTGTGCACGGCGCTCCCGGTGTGGGTCTGACCCAGTGAAAGGGAGACGGGAACTGTCAAACACACACACGCAGTTTACACACGCGTGTCCCAGAGAGAAAGAAGCCGCCTGGCATTATCGCGGTCGAGTAGCAGAACTTGAGCTGACAAACGGGCGAGTTGTTCGGCGACACTTGGATCACATTTGCCAGTGGTCTCAGGGAAGCTGCTGCAGCGCCCTCTGCTGGGGAAGCCGGCGTCCCTGCACATGAACCAAGAGATTCACCAGGAAAACGTGGAGAGCAGCGCCGCCCAGTGGCGGCCCACAGGGGTGCACAGGCCTGTTTATCAGTACCCAGCAGGATGGACATTTCCTGTTTTATTCTCAGTTTACTTCAGTTATTTCCTTCCTCTGTGGTTCCCATCTACAGGGGGAGGGATCAACCGCATCGTATCGATTACTTTTTCAGTTCTATTTTGTTATTGTTGCCTTCTATTGGCTTTTAAACGCTTCCCAATCCTCTAACTTCACACTGATTTTTGCCTCTCTTTGGCTTTTATGTTGGCTTTGACTTCTGTTGTTAGCCACGGTTGTGTCAACTTTCCTTTGGAATACTTCTTCCTCTTTGGGACGGATATATCCTGTGCTCTCCGAATTGCTTCCAGAAACTCCAGCTGTTACTGCTCTGCCGTAACCAGTGTTTTTTTTCCCAATCAATTCTGAACAACTCCTGTCTCATGCCTCTGTAATTCCCTTTCCCCCACTGTAACACTGATATATCTACTTCAGCTTCTCCCTCTCAAATTGCAGGATGAATTTGATCATATTATGATTATTTGCCCTAAGGTTCTTTTACCTTAAGCTCTCTGGTCAATTCTGGTTCATTACACAACACCCAATCCAGAGTAGCTGATCCTCCAGTGGGCTCAACACGAGCTGCTCCAAAAAGCCGTCTCATAGGCTCTCTAGTTACCCCCCCCCCCACCTTGAGATCCAGCTCCGACCTGATTTCCCGAATCTACCCACAGATTGAGACCCTATGACTATTGTAGCGTTGCCCTTTTGGAATGCATTTTCTATCTCCCATTGTAATTTGCTGGCCACATCCTTACTACAGTTTGGGGGTCTGTATACAACTCCCATCAGAGTCGTTTTACCCTTGCAATTCCTTAGCTCTATCCGCAATGATTCCACACCTTCTGACCCTATGTCACCTCTTTCTAATGATTTGAATTCATTTTTTACCAACAGACCAACACTGCCCCTCTGCTTTCCTGCCTGTCCTCTTAATACAATGCGTATCCTTGAACGTTAAACTCCCAGCCATAATCTTTCAGCCATGATTCAGCCTACAACATTATACTTGCCAATCTGTAACTGTTCTGCAAGTTCATCTCCGTTATTCAGTATACTGCACGCGTTTGGATACAACACCTTCAGTCCTGTATTCGCCCTTTGCGATTCTGGCCCCCTTTAATGTTGCAACTCACCCTGTTGACTGCGCCCACCCACAGTGGGTCAGGGGAAGGGGAACAGGTTCAGAGGAAAGGTGAGAGGGATCAGGGGGAAGGGGAGTGATTGGGAAGATGTTGGAGTCGATTGTTAAGGATGAGGTTTCGGGATACCTGGAGGCTCATGATAAAATAGGCTGAAGTCAGCATTGTTTCTTCAAGGGAAAATCTTGCCTGACAAATCTGTTGGAATTCTTTGAGGAAATAAGATGCAGGAAAGATGAGAGTCAGTGGATGTTATGTACATGAACCTTCAGAAGGCCTTTGACAACGTGCTACACATGAGGCTGCGTAAGAGGCCATGGTATTCAAGTCAAGTCTTGTCATTTAACTAAATACATGTACTGTACTGAATATAATGTATACAACATGTATAATGTATGTGGAAATGAGACATTGTTTCTTCGAACCAGGGTGTAAAACACATAACGCACATAACACACGATCGTTTATGAAGGTACAGATAAAATCTAGAGATGAATCAGACATAAACGACAAACTAAAGCACATTAATATTAAATATTGTAAGGGACGGAACAGATTAACTAGTGACACTTCTAACACGATGCAGCTGGGAGTTCAGAAGCCTAAGGCCTGGGGGAAGCAACTGCTTGTCATCCTGACTGTTCTTGTTTTTATGCATCGTAGTCTCCTACCTGATGGTAGAAAGTCAGAGAGGATGCTGGATGGATGGGTGGGATCCTTAATAATGCTAAGGGACGTACATACCTCCTGATCAATGTCCTCGATGGATGGTAGGGAGACCCTATGATCCTCTCAGCTGCTCTCACTGTCCTTTGAAGGGACTTCAGGTCCAATGCTTAATTGCTCCCACACCAGATGGAGATGCAATTTGTCAGAACACTCTCAATGGTGCTCCTGTAAAATGCAGTTAAGAATGGGGGGGGGGGGGGGAAGGCAGGAGCCTCGCTTGCCTCAATTTTCTTAAGAAGTGGAGGCGCTGCTGTGTCTTCTTGTTCAGGGAGGTGATATTAAGGGACTAGGTGTGATGTAACCTCCTAGTAACCTGCTGCACCTAACCCTCCCTACGGAGGATTCATGTATTCCCAGAGGAGGATGGTCTGTCGGCACTTTTCGGAAGTCCACAATGAATTCCTTGGTCTTCCCCACGTTCGGACTTATGTTGTTCTCACACCAATCCACCAGCCACTTCACTTCCTCTCTGTACAGGAAAGATACTAGCATGGACAGAAGATAGGCTTACCGGTGGGAGGCAAAGAGTGGAAATAAAGGGAGCCTTTTCTTGTCGGCTGCCCATGACTAGTGTTCTGGAGGGGGTATCCATTTCTTTTCATGTTATATCTCAATGATTTGGATGCCAGAATTGATGACTTCCTGGCCAAGTTTGCAGATGATTCGCAGATAGGTGGAAGGACAGGTAGGGTTGAGGAAGCAGGGAGTCTGCAGAATGCCTTTGACAAATTAGGAGAATGGGCAAAGAAGTGGCAGATAGAATTCAGTGTAGGGCAGTGTATGGCCGTGCGCTGTGGTCGAAGGAATAAAGGCACAGACTACTTTCTAACTGGGGGAAAATCCTGAAATCAGAGCTGCAAAGGGACTTGAGAGTTCTCATGCAGGATTCCCTGAAGATTAATTTGCATTTTACGTCAGTGGTAATGAGTGTTAGCATCCTCGTTGGATGTTAACATTCCCAGCTGATGTTGAGAGGACTAGACTATAAAAACAGAGGCTTTATAAGGCTTTGATTAGACCACACAAAGTATTGTGAACAATTTTGGGCCACTTATCTAAGAAAGGACGTACTGGCATTCGAGAAGGTCCAGAGGAGGTTCGTGAGAATGATCCCAGGAATGAAAAGGTTAATGTATGAGAAGCTTTTGATGGATCTAGACCTGAACTCACTGGAGTTCAGAAAAATGATGGGTGATCTCATTGAAACCTACCAAATACCGAAAGACCTAGCTGGAACGAACGTGGAGATGATGTTTCCTATAGTGGGGGAGCTTTGGACCAGAGGACACAGCCTCGGATTACAAGGATGTCAGTTCAGAATAGAGATGAGGAGGAATATCTTTAGCCAGAGGATAGTGAACCTGTGGAATTCATTGCCACTAATGGCTGTGGAGGCCAACTACTGAGTATATTTAAAGCAGTGGTGTATAGGTTCTTGATTATTAAGTACGTCGAAGATTATGAGGAGAAGGCAAGAGAATGAGGTTGAACGGGATAATAGTGGCTTCATTCTGCTCCTATGTTTTATACTCTTATGGGTCAGGGAAAAGTGGAGGGACGGGGGAAGGGAGGGATTGAAGGGAAAAGGAGCTGTTTAGGCAAAGGGGGCTTTAAGGAGAGGGTTTTAGCAGAAGGGAAGAGATGGGAAAGGACTGCAGTTAAGGGGAATGAGTAGGTTATTAGGAAGAAGAGGATGGTTTGGAGAAGCGGAGGGGTTTAGGGTAAGCGATAGGAATTTCAGGATGAGGGCTTGAGAAGACTTGAGGAATGTTTAGCGTGAGGAGTATTTGGAATTGGGAACAAACTGTCTGAGGGACGGTGGGGGCAGAGACACACATAGAAACATAGAAACCCTACAGCATAATACAAGCCCTTCAGCCCACAAAGTTGTGCCAAACACGTCCTTCCTTAGAAATTACTAGGCTTACCCATAGCCCTCTATTTTTCTAAGCTCCATGTACCTATCCAAAAGTCTCTTAAAAGACCCTATTGTATCCGCCTCCACCACCATTGCCGGGAGCCCGTTCCACACACTCACCACTCTCTGAGTAAAAAAACTTACTCCTGACATCCCCTCTGTACCTACTCCCCAGCACCTTAAACCTGTGCTCTCTCGTGTTAGCCATTTCAGCCCTGGGAAAAAGCCTCTGACTAACCCACACGATCAATGCCTCTCATCATCTTAAACACCTCTATCAGGTCACCTCTCATCCTCCTTCGCTCCAAGGCCGAGTTCACTCAACCTATTCTCATAAGGCATGCTCCCCAATCCAGGCAACATCCTTGTAAATCTCCTCTGCACCCTTTCTATGGCTTCCACATCCTTCCTGCAGTGAGGCGACCAGAACTGAGCACAGTACTCCAAGTGGGGTCTAACCAGGGTCACATACAGCTGTAACGTTACCTCTCAGCTCCTAAATTCAATTCCATAATTGATGAAGGCCAATACACCGTATGCCTTCCTAACCACAGAGTCAACCTGTGCAGCTGTAACCTCTGACAGCCCACCACACTATCCACAACACCTCCAATCTTTGTGTCATCAGCAAATTATCCCTCCACCTCCTCATCCAGGTCATTTATAAAAATCACAAAGAGTAGGGGTCCCAGAACAGATCCCTGAGGCACACCACTGGTCACCGACCTCCATGCAGAATATGACCCGTCTACAACCACTCTTTGCCTTCTGTGGGCAAGCCAGTTCTGGATCCACAAAGCAAACTATAAACAAACAATACATTTTGGGCCTCATATGGCAAAACTGACCCGTGCAACCTGGCTGCAATGGAAGGAACCCTCTTGGACTACATTACCAACTTTAACACCAGCGGCAAAACAGGAGGAATCAAGTTGCTTCACGAGTACTCAGGCAGAAATACTTCGATGCTACAGAAGGAATCTGAACTGAGAAACGCGTTTGAGGCTTCGGACAACACGAGGGATACAGCACAATATTTTTATGACATGCTTCAGATTCTCGGAGCTCTTCAGGAGGGGTAAGACGAAGGAACACATACCAATCCTCATAGAGGGATCAAAAGCGGAGAGAGAGAGAGAGAGAGAGAGAGAGAGAGAGAGAGAGAGAGAGAGAGAGAGAGAGAGAGAGAGAGAGAGAGAGAGAGAGAGAGAGAGAGAGAGAGAGAGAGAGAGAGAGAGAGAGAGAGAGAGAGAGAGAGAGAGAGAGAGAGAGAGAGAGAGAGAGAGTGAGAGAGAGAGAGAGAGAGAGAGAGAGAGCAGTTTCAAGTTCCTGGGTGTCAAGATCTCTGAGGATCTAACCTGGTCCCAACATATTGATGCAGCTATAAAGAAGGCAAGACAGTGACTATACTTTATTAGGAGTTTGAAGAGATTTGGCATCTCAACAAATACACTCAAAAACTTCTGTAGTTGTGCCGTGGAGAGCATTCAGTACAGGACTGAAAGAAGCTGCAGAGGGTCGTAAATCTAGTCAGTTCCATCTGGGCACTAGCCTACAAAGTACCCAGGACATCTTCAGGGAGCGGCGTCTCAGAAAGGCAGCGTCCATTATTAAAGACCTCGTGGGATGGGTAGAAATCCTGAGATCTCAACCCTGGAGGTCCTACCCTTTAACTTAGCACCCAACTCCCTGAACTCCCTAAGCAGAACCTCGTCACTCATCCTACCCATGTCACTGGTACCGACATGGATCAAGACTTGTGGCTGTTCACCCTTCCACTTAAGAATGCTGAAGACTCGATCCGAGATACCCCGGACCCTGGCACCCAGGTGGCAACATGCCATCCAGGAATCCGTTCTTGCCCACAGAACCTCCTGTCCGTTCCCCTATCACCTCTTCTGCCCACTTCATTCCTGAGTCACAGAGGCAGACCCGTCCACTGTGACTTTCCTCTGTTAGGTCACCCCCCACCCCCACCAAGAGTCTCCAAAGTGATATACCTGTTGTTGAGGAGAATGGCCACAGGGTACCCTTTGTCCTTCACCTTGGTGTAACTGCCTCTCGAATTGATCCATGTCGGTACCAGTGACATGGGTAGGATGAGTGACAAGATTCTGCTTAGGGAGTTCAGGGAGTTGGGTGCTAAGTTAAAGGGCAGGACCTCCAGGGTTGTGATCTCAGGATTGCTACCTGTGCCACGAGGTTGGAACTAGGAAGTTTATACAGTTTAATGTGGCTAAGGAGATGGTGTAGCAGGAAGGGCGTAAGATTTTTGGCTCACTGGGCTCTCTTCCAGGGAAGGCGGGACCTGTACAGAGGGGATGGTTTGCACCTGAAATGGAGGGGGTCTAATATCCTGACAGAAAAGTTTGTTAATGCTGCAGATTAGGGTTTAAACTAGAGCTGCAGGAGGACGGGAACCAGAGTGCCAGAACAGTTAATGGAGAGGTTAAGGAGGCAGATGTTGGTAAGACCGCAGAGAAACGTTGAGCATGGTGCGACTAATGTCCTTGGCTGCGTGTACTTCAATGCAAGAAATACCATAGGAAAGGTGGATAATAGCGCTGAAGATGAGATAGCTGGTGCACAAACAGATCAATGTGTGGTGAGGAGAGGCTGTCGCATTAGGGCAAAATTTACTTACTTTTTAATGTATTTATTACATCCAAGGGCGTACAAGTCTTTATGTTGCATCTCTGTCACAATGTACAAGCAATAAGAAAGGGAAATGTGGGAGGACATCGCCCAAACACTAAAATCGTATGCACAATTGTCCTGTATACATGTATGTACATTTGGACACAATGTACAGTCAGATATGCAATCAGATCAATGTGTATTGATCAATCTGATGGCCTGGTGAAAGAAGCTGTCCCATAGCCGATGTTGGTCCTGCCCTTAATGCTGTGATACTGTTTGCCAGATGGTAGCAGCTGAACCAGTTTGTGATTGGGTGGCTGGAGTCCCTGGTGATCCTCCGGGCCCTTTATACACACCTCCTGCTGTAAGCATCCTGAATAGAGGAATGTTCACATCCTCAGATGCGCTGGGCTGTCAGCACCACTCTCTGCAGTGGGTCAGAGACACACCGGGAGCACCGTGCACAGTTCCCGTCTCCCTATCCCTGGGTCAGACACACACCGGGACTACCGTGCACAGTTCCCGTCTCCCTTTCCCTGAGTCAGACCCACACTGGGAGTACCGTGCAGAGTTCCCATCTCCCTATCACTGGGTCAGACCCACACTGGGAGAACCGTGCACAGTTCCCGTCTCCCTATCCCTGGGTCAGACCCACAACGGGAGCGCCGTGCACAGTTCCCGTCTCCCTTTCCCTGGGTCAGACCCACACTGGGAGTACCGTGCACAGTTCCCATATCCCTATCCCTGGGTCAGACCCACACCGGGATCACCGTGCACAGTTCCCATATCCCAATCTCTGGGTCATACCAACACCGGGATCACCGTGCACAGTTCCCATATCCCTATCCCTAGGCCAGACCCACACCGGCAGCGCCGTGCACAGTTCCCATATCCCTATCCCTGGGTCAGACCCACACCGGGAGCACCGAGCACAGTTCCCGTCTCCCTATCCCTGGGTCAGACCAACACCGGGAGTACCGTGCACAGTTCTCATCTCCCTATCACTGGGTCAGACCCACACCGGGAGCACCGTGCACAGATCCCGTCTCCCTATCCCTGGGTCAGGCCCACACCGGGAGCACCGTGCACAGTTCTCATCTCCCTATCACTGGGTCAGACCCACACTGGGAGCACCGTGCACAGTTCCCGTCTCCCTTTCCCTGGGTCAGACCCACACCGGGAGCACCGTGCACAGTTCCTGTCTCCCTATCGCTGGGTCAGACCCACACCGGGAGCACCGTGCACAGTTCCCATCTCCCTATCCCTGGGTCAGACCCACACCGGGAGCACCGTGCACAGTTCCCATCTCCCTATCCCTGGGACAGACCCACACCGGGAGCACCGTGCACAGTTCCCATCTCCCTATCACTGGGTCACAACCACAGCGGGAGCACCGTACACAGTTCCTGTGTCCCTTTCCCTGGGTCAGACCCACACCGGGATCACCGTGCAAAGTTCCCATATCCCTATCCCTGGGTCAGACCCACACCGGGATCGCCGTGCACAGTTCCCATATCCCTACCCCTGGGTCAGACCCACACCGGGAGTGCCGTGCACAGTTCCCGTCTCCCTATCCCTGGGTCATACCAACACCGGGATCACCGTGCACAGTTCACATCTCCCTTTCCCTGGGTCAGACCCACACCGGGAGCACCGTACACAGTTCCCGTCTCCCTATCCCTGGGTCAGACCCACACTGGGAGCACCGTGCACAGTTCCCATATCCCAATCCCTGGGTCAGACACACACCGGGATCACCGTGCACAGTTCCTGTCTCCCTATACCTGGGTCAGTCCCACGCCGGGAGCACCGTGCACAGTTCCCATCTCCCTATCCCTGGGTCAGACCCACACCGGGAACACCGTACACAGTTCCTGTCTCCCTATCCCTGGGTCAGACCCACACCGGGAGCACCGTGCACAGTTCCCATCTCCCTATCCCTGGGTCAGACCCACACCGGGAGCACCGTGCACAGTTCCCATCTCCCTATCACTGGGTCACACCCACAGCGGGAGCACCGTACACAGTTCCTGTCTCCCTATCTCTGTGTCAGACCCACACCGGGAGCACCGTGCACAGTTCCTGTCTCCCTATCCCTGGGTCAGACCCACACCGGGAGCGCCGTGCACAGTTCCCATATCCCTATCCCTGGGTCAGACCCACACCGGGAGCACCGTACACAGTTCCCGTCTCCCTATCCCTGGGTCAGACCCACACTGGGAGCACCGTGCACAGTTCCCATATCCCAATCCCTGGGTCAGACACACACCGGGATCACCGTGCACAGTTCCTGTCTCCCTATACCTGGGTCAGTCCCACGCCGGGAGCACCGTGCACAGTTCCCATCTCCCTATCCCTGGGTCAGACCCACACCGGGAACACCGTACACAGTTCCTGTCTCCCTATCCCTGGGTCAGACCCACACCGGGAGCACCGTGCACAGTTCCCATCTCCCTATCACTGGGTCACACCCACAGCGGGAGCACCGTACACAGTTCCTGTCTCCCTATCTCTGTGTCAGACCCACACCGGGAGCACCGTGCACAGTTCCCATCTCCCTATCACTGGGTCACACCCACAGCGGGAGCACCGTGCACAGTTCCCGTCTCCCTTTCCCTGGGTCAGACCCACACCGGGAGCACCGTGCACAGTTCCCATCTCCCTATCACTGGGTCACACCCACAGCGGGAGCACCGTACACAGTTCCTGTCTCCCTATCTCTGTGTCAGACCCACACCGGGAGCACCGTGCACAGTTCCCATCTCCCTATCACTGGGTCACACCCACAGCGGGAGCACCGTGCACAGTTCCCGTCTCCCTTTCCCTGGGTCAGACCCACACCGGGAGCACCGTGCACAGTTCCCATCTCCCTTTCCCTGGGTCAGACCCACACCGGGATCGCCGTGCACAGTTCCCATATCCCTATCCCTGGGTCAGACCCACACCGGGATCGCCGTGCACAGTTCCCATATCCCTATCCCTGGGTCAGACCCACACCGGGAGTGCCGTGCACAGTTCCCGTCTCCCTATCCCTGGGTAATACCAACACCGGGATCACCGTGCACAGTTCACATCTCCCTTTCCCTGGGTCAGACCCACACCGGGAGCACCGTACACAGTTCCCGTCTCCCTATCCCTGGGTCAGACCCACACTGGGAGCACCGTGCACAGTTCCCATATCCCAATCCCTGGGTCAGACACACACCGGGATCACCGTGCACAGTTCCTGTCTCCCTATCCCTAGGCCAGACCCACACCGGGAGCGCCGTGCACAGTTCCCATATCCCTATCCCTGGGTCAGACCCACACCGGGAGCACCGTACACAGTTCCCGTCTCCCTATCCCTGGGTCAGACCCACACTGGGAGCACCGTGCACAGTTCCCATATCCCAATCCCTGGGTCAGACACACACCGGGATCACCGTGCACAGTTCCTGTCTCCCTATCCCTAGGCCAGACCCGCACCGGGAGCACCGTACACAGTTCCCGTCTCCCTATCCCTGGGTCAGACCCACACTGGGAGCACCGTGCACAGTTCCCATATCCCAATCCCTGGGTCAGACACACACCGGGATCACCGTGCACAATTCCTGTCTCCCTATACCTGGGTCAGTCCCACACCGGGAGCACCGTGCACAGTTCCCGTCTCCCTATCCCTGGGTCATACCAACACCGGGATCACCGTGCACAGTTCCCATATCCCTATCCCTAGGCCAGACCCACACCGGGAGCGCCGTGCACAGTTCCCATATCCCTATCCCTGGGTCAGACCCACACCGGGAGCACCGAGCACAGTTCCCGTCTCCCTATCCCTGGGTCAGACCAACACCGGGAGTACCGTGCACAGTTCCCATCTCCCTATCACTGGGTCAGACCCACACCGGGAGCACCGTGCACAGATCCCGTCTCCCTATCCCTGGGTCAGGCCCACACCGGGAGCACAGTGCACAGTTCTCATCTCCCTATCACTGGGTCAGACACACACTGGGAGCGCCGTGCACAGTTCCCGTCTCCCTTTCCCTGGGTCAGACCCACACCGGGAACACCGTGCACAGTTCCTGTCTCCCTATACCTGGGTCAGTCCCACACCGGGAGCACCGTGCACAGTTCCCGTCTCCCTATCCCTGGGTCAGACCCACACCGGGAGCACCGTGCACAGTTCCCATCTCCCTTTCCCTGGGTCAGACCCACACCGGGAGCACCGTGCACAGTTCCCATCTCCCTTTCCCTGGGTCAGACCCACACCGGGATCACCGTGCACAGTTCCCATATCCCTATCCCTGGGTCAGACCCACACCGGGATCGCCGTGCACAGTTCCCATATCCCTATCCCTGGGTCAGACCCACACCGGGAGTGCCGTGCACAGTTCCCGTCTCCCTATCCCTGGGTCATACCAACACCGGGATCACCGTGCACAGTTCCCGTCTCCCTATCCCTGGGTCAGACCCACACTGGGAGCACCGTGCACAGTTCCCATATCCCAATCCCTGGGTCAGACACACACCGGGAGCACCGTACACAGTTCCCGTCTCCCTATCCCTGGGTCAGACCCACACTGGGAGCACCGTGCACAGTTCCCATATCCCAATCCCTGGGTCAGACACACACCGGGATCACCGTGCACAGTTCCTGTCTCCCTATACCTGGGTCAGTCCCACGCATTCTTAAGTGGAAGGGTGAACAGCCACAAGTCTTGATCCATGTCGGTACCAGTGACATGGGTAGGATGAGTGACAAGATTCTGCTTAGGGAGTTCAGGGAGTTGGGTGCTAAGTTAAAGGGCAGGACCTCCAGGGTTGTGATCTCAGGATTGCTACCTGTGCCACGAGGTTGGAACTAGGAAGTTTATACAGTTTAATGTGGCTAAGGAGATGGTGTAGCAGGAAGGGCGTAAGATTTTTGGCTCACTGGGCTCTCTTCCAGGGAAGGCGGGACCTGTACAGAGGGGACGGTTTGCACCTGAAATGGAGGGGGTCTAATATCCTGACAGAAAAGTTTGTTAATGCTGCAGATTAGGGTTTAAACTAGAGCTGCAGGAGGACGGGAACCAGAGTGCCCAGGGATAGGGATATGCGAACTGTGAACGGTGCTCCAGCTGTAGGTCTGACCATGGGATAAGGAGACGGGAACTGTGCACGGTGCTCCCGGTGTGGGTCTGACCCAGGGAAAGGGAGAGGGGAACTGTGCACGGTGATCCCGGTGTGGGTCTGACCCAGGGATAGGGAGATGGGAACTGTGCACGGTGCTTCCGCTGTAGGTCTGACCATGGGATAAGGAGACGGGAACTGTGCACGGTGCTCCCGGTGTGTGTCTGACCATGGGATAAGGAAACGGGAACTGTGCACGGTGCTCCCGCTGTAGGTCTGACCATGGGATAAGGAGACGGGAACTGTGCATGGTGATCCCGGTGTGGGTCTGACCCAGGGACACGGAGACTAAAAACTGTGCACAGTGCTCCCAGTGTGGGTCTGACCCAGGGAAAGGGAGACGGGAACTGTGTACGGTGCTCCCGCTGTAGGTCTGACCATGGGATAAGGAGTCGGGAACTGTGCACGGCGCTCCCGGTGTGGGTCTGACCATGGGATAAGGAAACGGGAACTGTGCACGGTGCTCCCGGTGTGGGCCTGACCCAGGGAAAGGGAGACGGGAACTGTGTACGGTGATCCCGGTGTGGGTCTGACCCAGGGATAGGGAGATGTGAACTGTGCACGGTGCTCCCGCTGTAGGTCTGACCATGGGATAAGGAGACGGGAACTGTGCACGGTGCTCCCGCTGTAGGTCTGACCATGGGATAAGGAAACGGGAACTGTGCACGGTGCTACCGCTGTAGGTCTGACCATGGGATAAGGAGACGGGAACTGTGCACGGCGCTCCCGGTGTGTGTCTGACCATGGGATAAGGAGACGGGAACTGTGCATGGTGATCCCGGTGTGGGTCTGACCCACGGACACGGAGACTAAAAACTGTGCACAGTGCTCCCGGTGTGGGTCTGACACGGGTATAAGGAGACAGGAACTGTGAACGGTGCTCCCGGTGTGTGTCTGACCATGGGATAAGGAGACGGGAACTGTGCATGGTGATCCCGGTGTGGGTCTGACCCAGGGATAGGGAGATGTGAACTGTGCACGGTGCTCCCGGTGTGGGTCTGACCCAGGGACACGGAGACCAAAAACTGTGCACAGTGCTCCCGGTGTGGGTCTGACGCGGGTATAGGGAGACGGGAACTGTGCACAGTGCTCCCGGTGAGGGTCTGACCCAGGGATAGGGAGATGGGAACTGTGTACGATGCTCCCGGTGTGGGTCTGACCCAGGGATAGGGAGACAGGAACTGTGCACGGTGCTCCCGGTGTGGGTCTGACCTAGGGATAGGGAGATGGGAACTGTGCACGGTGCTCCTGCTGTAGTTCTGACCCAGTGATAAGGAGATGGGAACTGTGCACGGTGCTCCCGGTGTGGGTCTGACCCAGGGACACGGAGACCAAAAACTGTGCACAGTGCTCCCGGTGTGGGTCTGACCCACGGATAGGGATATGGGAACTGTGAACGGTGCTCCCGCTGTAGGTCTGACCATGGGATAAGGAGACGGGAACTGTGCACGGTGCTCCCGGTGTGGGTCTGACCCAGGGATAGGGAGATGTGAACTGTGCACGGTGCTCCCGGTGTGGGTCTGACCCAGGGACACGGAGACCAAAAACTGTGCACAGTGCTCCCGGTGTGGGTCTGACACGGGTATAGGGAGACGGGAACTGTGCACAGTGCTCCCGGTGTGGGTCTGACCCAGGGATAGGGAGATGGGAATTGTGCACGGTGCTCCCGCTGTAGGTCTGACCATGGGATAAGGAGACGGGAACTGTGCACGGTGCTCCCGCTGTAGGTCTGACCATGGGATAAGGAAACGGGAACTGTGCACGGTGATCCCGGTGTGGGTCTGACCCAGGGAAAGGGAGACGGGAACTGTGCACGGTGATCCCGGTGTGGGTCTGACCCAGGGATAGGGAGATGTGAACTGTGCACGGTGCTTCCGCTGTAGGTCTGACCATGGGATAAGGAGACGGGAACTGTGCACGGTGCTCCCGCTGTAGTTCTGACCATGGGATAAGGAGACGGGAACTGTGCACGGTGCTCCCGGTGTGTGTCTGACCATGGGATAAGGAAACGGGAACTGTGCACGGTGCTCCCGCTGTAGGTCTGACCATGGGATAAGGAGACGGGAACTGTGCATGGTGATCCCGGTGTGGGTCTGACCCAGGGACACGGAGACTAAAAACTGTGCACAGTGCTCCCAGTGTGGGTCTGACCCAGGGAAAGGGAGACGGGAACTGTGTACGGTGCTCCCGCTGTAGGTCTGACCATGGGATAAGGAGTCGGGAACTGTGCACGGCGCTCCCGGTGTGGGTCTGACCATGGGATAAGGAAACGGGAACTGTGCACGGTGCTCCCGGTGTGGGCCTGACCCAGGGAAAGGGAGACGGGAACTGTGTACGGTGATCCCGGTGTGGGTCTGACCCAGGGATAGGGAGATGTGAACTGTGCACGGTGCTCCCGCTGTAGGTCTGACCATGGGATAAGGAGACGGGAACTGTGCACGGTGCTCCCGCTGTAGGTCTGACCATGGGATAAGGAAACGGGAACTGTGCACGGTGCTACCGCTGTAGGTCTGACCATGGGATAAGGAGACGGGAACTGTGCACGGCGCTCCCGGTGTGTGTCTGACCATGGGATAAGGAGACGGGAACTGTGCATGGTGATCCCGGTGTGGGTCTGACCCACGGACACGGAGACTAAAAACTGTGCACAGTGCTCCCGGTGTGGGTCTGACACGGGTATAGGGAGACGGGAACTGTGCACGGTGATCCCGGTGGGGGTCTGACCCAGGGACAGGGAGACGGGAACTGTGCACAGTGCTCCCGGTGTGGGTCTGACCCAGGGATAGGGAGACGGGAACTGTGCACGGGGCACCCGGTGTAGGGCTGACCATGGGATAAGGAGACAGGAACTGTGAACGGTGCTCCCGGTGTGGGTCTGACCCAGGGATAGGGAGATGTGAACTGTGCACGGTGCTCCCGGTGTGGGTCTGACCCAGGGACACGGAGACCAAAAACTGTGCACAGTGCTCCCGGTGTGGGTCTGACGCGGGTATAGGGAGACGGGAACTGTGCACAGTGCTCCCGGTGAGGGTCTGACCCAGGGATAGGGAGATGGGAACTGTGTACGATGCTCCCGGTGTGGGTCTGACCCAGGGATAGGGAGACAGGAACTGTGCACGGTGCTCCCGGTGTGGGTCTGACCCAGGGATAGGGAGATGGGAACTGTGCACGGTGCTCCCGCTGTAGTTCTGACCCAGTGATAAGGAGATGGGAACTGTGCACGGAGCTCCCGGTGTGGGTCTGACCCAGGGACACGGAGACCAAAAACTGTGCACAGTGCTCCCGGTGTGGGTCTGACCCACGGATAGGGATATGGGAACTGTGAACGGTGCTCCCGCTGTAGGTCTGACCATGGGATAAGGAGACGGGAACTGTGCACGGTGCTCCCGGTGTGGGTCTGACCCAGGGACACGGAGACGGGAACTGTGTACGGTGATCCCGGTGTGGGTCTGACCCAGGGATAGGGAGATGTGAACTGTGCACGGTGCTCCCGGTGTGGGTCTGACCCAGGGACACGGAGACCAAAAACTGTGCACAGTGCTCCCGGAGTGGGTCTGACACGGGTATAGGGAGACGGGAACTGTGCAAGGTGCTCCCGGTGTGGGTCTGACCCAGGGATAGGGAGATGGGAATTGTGCACGGTGCTCCCGCTGTAGGTCTGACCATGGGATAAGGAGACGGGAACTGTGCACGGTGCTCCCGGTGTGGGTCTGACCCAGGGATAGGGAGATGTGAACTGTGCACGGTGCTCCCGGTGTGGGTCTGACCCAGGGATAGGGAGATGGGAACTGTGCACGGTGCTCCCGCTGTAGGTCTGACCATGTGATAAGGAGACGGGAACTGTGCACGGTGCTCCCGCTGTAGGTCTGACCCAGGGATAGGGAGATGGGAACTGTGTACGGTGCTCCCGGTGTGTGTCTGACCATGGGATAAGGAAACGGGAACTGTGCACGGTGCTCCCGCTGTAGGTCTGACCATGGGATAAGGAGACGGGAACTGTGCATGGTGATCCCGGTGTGGGTCTGACCCAGGGACACGGAGACTAAAAACTGTGCACAGTGCTCCCGGTGTGGGTCTGACCCAGGGAAAGGGAGACGGGAACTGTGTACGGTGCTCCCGCTGTAGGTCTGACCATGGGATAGGGAGACGGGATCTGTGCACGGTGCTCCCGGTGTGGGCCTGACCCAGGGAAAGGGAGATGGGAACTGTGTACGGTGATCCCGGTGTGGGTCTGACCCAGGGATAGGGAGATGTGAACTGTGCACGGTGCTCCCG
Organism: Hypanus sabinus; assembly: GCF_030144855.1. Taxonomy (NCBI): domain Eukaryota; kingdom Metazoa; phylum Chordata; class Chondrichthyes; order Myliobatiformes; family Dasyatidae; genus Hypanus; species Hypanus sabinus. The sequence continues at coordinate 33,769,486 of NC_082738.1, read as the reverse complement.
CTGTAGGTCTGACCATGGGATAAGGAGACGGGAACTGTGCACGGTACTCCCGGTGTGTGTCTGACCATGGGATAAGGAAACGGGAACTGTGCACGGTGCTCCCGCTGTAGGTCTGACCATGGGATAAGGAAACGGGAACTGTGCACGGTGCTCCCGCTGTAGGTCTGACCATGGGATAAGGAGACGGGAACTGTGCATGGTGATCCCGGTGTGGGTCTGACCCAGGGACACGGAGACTAAAAACTGTGCACAGTGCTCCCGGTGTGGGTCTGACCCAGGGACACGGAGACCAAAAACTGTGCACAGTGCTCCCGGTGTGGGTCTGACACGGGTATAGGGAGACGGGAACTGTGCACGGTGCTCCCGGTGGGGGTCTGACCCAGGGACAGGGAGACGGGAACTGTGCACAGTGCTCCCGGTGTAGGTCTGACCATGGGATAAGGAGACGGGAACTGTGCACAGTGCTCCCGGTGAGGGTCTGACCCAGGGATAGGGAGATGGGAACTGTGTACGATGCTCCCGGTGTGGGTCTGACCCAGGGATAGGGAGAGAGGAACTGTGCACGGTGCTCCCGGTGTGGGTCTGACCCAGGGAAAGGGAGATGGGAACTGTGCACGGTGCTACCGGTGTGGGTCTGACCCAGGGATAGGGAGATGGGAACTGTGCACGGTGCTCCCGCTGTAGGTCTGACCCAGTGATAAGGAGATGGGAACTGTGCACGGTGCTCCCGGTGTGGGTCTGACCCAGGGACACGGAGACCAAAAACTGTGCACAGTGCTCCCGGTGTGGGTCTGACACGGGTATAGGGAGACGGGAACTGTGCACGGTGCTCCCGGTGTGGGTCTGACCCACGGATAGGGATATGGGAACTGTGAACGGTGCTCCCGCTGTAGGTCTGACCATGGGATAAGGAGACGGGAACTGTGCACGGTGCTCCCGGTGTGGGTCTGACCCAGGGACACGGAGACGGGAACTGTGTACGGTGATCCCGGTGTGGGTCTGACCCAGGGATAGGGAGATGTGAACTGTGCACGGTGCTCCCGCTGTAGGTCTGACCATGGGATAAGGAGACGGGAACTGTGCACGGTGCTCCCGCTGTAGGTCTGACCATGGGATAAGAAGTCGGGAACTGTGCACGGCGCTCCCGGTGTGGGTCTGACCATGGGATAAGGAAACGGGAACTGTGCACGGTGCTCCCGGTGTGGGCCTGACCCAGGGAAAGGGAGACGGGAACTGTGTACGGTGATCCCGGTGTGGGTCTGACCCAGGGATAGGGAGATGTGAACTGTGCACGGTGCTCCCGCTGTAGGTCTGACCATGGGATAAGGAGACGGGAACTGTGCACGGTGCTCCCGCTGTAGGTCTGACCATGGGATAAGGAAACGGGAACTGTGCACGGTGCTACCGCTGTAGGTCTGACCATGGGATAAGGAGACGGGAACTGTGCACGGCGCTCCCGGTGTGTGTCTGACCATGGGATAAGGAGACGGGAACTGTGCATGGTGATCCCGGTGTGGGTCTGACCCACGGACACGGAGACTAAAAACTGTGCACAGTGCTCCCGGTGTGGGTCTGACACGGGTATAGGGAGACGGGAACTGTGCACGGTGCTCCCGGTGGGGGTCTGACCCAGGGACAGGGAGACGGGAACTGTGCACAGTGCTCCCGGTGTGGGTCTGACCCAGGGATAGGGAGACGGGAACTGTGCACGGTGCACCCGGTGTAGGTCTGACCATGGGATAAGGAGACAGGAACTGTGAACGGTGCTCCCGGTGTGTGTCTGACCATGGGATAAGGAGACGGGAACTGTGCATGGTGATCCCGGTGTGGGTCTGACCCAGGGATAGGGAGATGTGAACTGTGCACGGTGCTCCCGGTGTGGGTCTGACCCATGGACACGGAGACCAAAAACTGTGCACAGTGCTCCCGGTGAGGGTCTGACCCAGGGATAGGGAGATGGGAACTGTGTACGATGCTCCCGGTGTGGGTCTGACCCAGGGATAGGGAGACAGGAACTGTGCACGGTGCTCCCGGTGTGGGTCTGACCCAGGGATAGGGAGATGGGAACTGTGCACGGTGCTCCCGCTGTAGTTCTGACCCAGTGATAAGGAGATGGGAACTGTGCATGGTGCTCCCGGTGTGGGTCTGACCCAGGGACACGGAGACCAAAAACTGTGCACAGTGCTCCCGGTGTGGGTCTGACCCACGGATAGGGATATGGGAACTGTGAACGGTGCTCCCGCTGTAGGTCTGACCATGGGATAAGGAGACGGGAAATGTGCACGGTGCTCCCGGTGTGGGTCTGACCCAGGGACACGGAGACGGGAACTGTGTACGGTGATCCCGGTGTGGGTCTGACCCAGGGATAGGGAGATGTGAACTGTGCACGGTGCTCCCGGTGTGGGTCTGACCCAGGGACACGGAGACCAAAAACTGTGCACAGTGCTCCCGGTGTGGGTCTGACACGGGTATAGGGAGACGGGAACTGTGCACAGTGCTCCCGGTGTGGGTCTGACCCAGGGATAGGGAGATGGGAATTGTGCACGGTGCTCCCGCTGTAGGTCTGACCATGGGATAAGGAGACGGGAACTGTGCACGGTGCTCCCGGTGTGGGTCTGACCCAGGGACACGGAGACGGGAACGGTGTACGGTGATCCCGGTGTGGGTCTGACCCAGGGATAGGGAGATGTGAACTGTGCACGGTGCTCCCGGTGTGGGTCTGACCCAGGGATAGGGAGATGGGAACTGTGCACGGTGCTCCCGCTGTAGGTCTGACCATGTGATAAGGAGACGGGAACTGTGCACGGTGCTCCCGGTGTGTGTCTGACCCAGGGATAGGGAGATGGGAACTGTGTACGGTGCTCCCGGTGTGTGTCTGACCATGGGATAAGGAAACGGGAACTGTGCACGGTGCTCCCGCTGTAGGTCTGACCATGGGATAAGGAGACGGGAACTGTGCATGGTGATCCCGGTGTGGGTCTGACCCAGGGACACGGAGACTAAAAACTGTGCACAGTGCTCCCGGTGTGGGTCTGACCCAGGGAAAGGGAGACGGGAACTGTGTACGGTGCTCCCGCTGTAGGTCTGACCATGGGATAGGGAGACGGGATCTGTGCACGGTGCTCCCGGTGTGGGCCTGACCCAGGGAAAGGGAGATGGGAACTGTGTACGGTGATCCCGGTGTGGGTCTGACCCAGGGATAGGGAGATGTGAACTGTGCACGGTGCTCCCGCTGTAGGTCTGACCATGGGATAAGGAGACGGGAACTGTGCACGGTACTCCCGGTGTGTGTCTGACCATGGGATAAGGAAACGGGAACTGTGCACGGTGCTCCCGCTGTAGGTCTGACCATGGGATAAGGAGACGGGAACTGTGCATGGTGATCCCGGTGTGGGTCTGACCCAGGGACACGGAGACTAAAAACTGTGCACAGTGCTCCCGGTGTGGGTCTGACCCAGGGACACGGAGACCAAAAACTGTGCACAGTGCTCCCGGTGTGGGACTGACACGGGTATAGGGAGACGGGAACTGTGCATGGTGATCCCGGTGTGGGTCTGACCCAGGGATAGGGAGATGTGAACTGTGCACGGTGCTCCCGGTGGGGGTCTGACCCAGGGACAGGGAGACGGGAACTGTGCACAGTGCTCCCGGTGTAGGTCTGACCATGGGATAAGGAGACGGGAACTGTGCACAGTGCTCCCGGTGAGGGTCTGACCCAGGGATAGGGAGATGGGAACTGTGTACGATGCTCCCGGTGTGGGTCTGACCCAGGGATAGGGAGAGAGGAACTGTGCACGGTGCTCCCGCTGTAGGTCTGACCCAGTGATAAGGAGATGGGAACTGTGCACGGTGCTCCCGGTGTGGGTCTGACCCAGGGACACGGAGACCAAAAACTGTGCACAGTGCTCCCGGTGTGGGTCTGACACGGGTATAGGGAGACGGGAACTGTGCACGGTGCTCCCGGTGTGGGTCTGACCCACGGATAGGGATATGGGAACTGTGAACGGTGCTCCCGCTGTAGGTCTGACCATGGGATAAGGAGACGGGAACTGTGCACGGTGCTCCCGGTGTGGGTCTGACCCAGGGACACGGAGACGGGAACTGTGTACGGTGATCCCGGTGTGGGTCTGACCCAGGGATAGGGAGATGTGAACTGTGCACGGTGCTCCCGGTGAGGGTCTGACCCAGGGACACGGAGACCAAAAACTGTGCACAGTGCTCCCGGTGTGGGTCTGACACGGGTATAGGGAGACAGGAACTGTGCACAGTGCTCCCGGTGTGGGTCTGACCCAGGGATAGGGAGATGGGAATTGTGCACGGTGCTCCTGCTGTAGGTCTGACCATGGGATAAGGAGACGGGAACTGTGCACGGTGCTCCCGGTGTGGGTCTGACCCAGGGATAGGGAGATGGGAACTGTGCACGGTGCTCCCGCTGTAGGTCTGAGCATGGGATAAGGAGACGGGAACTGTGCACGGTGCTCCCGGTGTGTGTCTGACCCAGGGATAGGGAGATGGGAACAGTGCACGGTGCTCCCGGTGTGGGTCTGACCCACGGATAGGGATATGGGAACTGTGAACGGTGCTCCCGGTCTGGATCTGACCCAGGGAAAGGGAGATGGGAACTGTGTACGGTGCTCCCGGTGTGGGTCTGACCATGTGATAAGGAAACGGGAACTGTGCACGGTGCTCCCGCTGTAGGTCTGACCCAGTGATAAGGAGATGGGAACTGTGCACGGTGCTCCCGGTGTGGGTCTGACCCAGGGACACGGAGACCAAAAACTGTGCACAGTGCTCCCGGTGTGGGTCTGACACGGGTATAGGGAGACGGGAACTGTGCACGGTGCTCCCGGTGTGGGTCTGACCCACGGATAGGGATATGGGAACTGTGAACGGTGCTCCCGCTGTAGGTCTGACCATGGGATAAGGAGACGGGAACTGTGCACGGTGCTCCCGGTGTGGGTCTGACCCAGGGACACGGAGACGGGAACTGTGTACGGTGATCCCGGTGTGGGTCTGACCCAGGGATAGGGAGATGTGAACTGTGCACGGTGCTCCCGGTGTGGGTCTGACCCAGGGACACGGAGACCAAAAACTGTGCACAGTGCTCCCGGTGTGGGCTGACACGGGTATAGGGAGACGGGAACTGTGCACAGTGCTCCCGGTGTGGGTCTGACCCAGGGATAGGGAGATGGGAATTGTGCACGGTGCTCCCGCTGTAGGTCTGACCATGGGATAAGGAGACGGGAACTGTGCACGGTGCTCCCGGTGTGGGTCTGACCCAGGGACACGGAGACGGGAACGGTGTACGGTGATCCCGGTGTGGGTCTGACCCAGGGATAGGGAGATGTGAACTGTGCACGGTGCTCCCGGTGTGGGTCTGACCCAGGGATAGGGAGATGGGAACTGTGCACGGTGCTCCCGCTGTAGGTCTGACCATGGGATAAGGAGACGGGAACTGTGCACGGTGCTCCCGGTGTGTGTCTGACCCAGGGACACGGAGACCAAAAACTGTGCACAGTGCTCCCCGGTGTGGGTCTGACCCAGGGATAGGGAGATGGGAACTGTGCACGGTGCTCCCGCTGTAGGTCTGACCATGTGATAAGGAGACGGGAACTGTGCACGGTGCTCCCGGTGTGTGTCTGACCCAGGGATAGGGAGATGGGAACTGTGTACGGTGCTCCCGGTGTGTGTCTGACCATGGGATAAGGAAACGGGAACTGTGCACGGTGCTCCCGCTGTAGGTCTGACCATGGGATAAGGAGACGGGAACTGTGCATGGTGATCCCGGTGTGGGTCTGACCCAGGGACACGGAGACTAAAAACTGTGCACAGTGCTCCCGGTGTGGGTCTGACCCAGGGAAAGGGAGACGGGAACTGTGTACGGTGCTCCCGCTGTAGGTCTGACCATGGGATAGGGAGACGGGATCTGTGCACGGTGCTCCCGGTGTGGGCCTGACCCAGGGAAAGGGAGATGGGAACTGTGTACGGTGATCCCGGTGTGGGTCTGACCAGGGATAGGGAGATGTGAACTGTGCACGGTGCTCCCGCTGTAGGTCTGACCATGGGATAAGGAGACGGGAACTGTGCACGGTACTCCCGGTGTGTGTCTGACCATGGGATAAGGAAACGGGAACTGTGCACGGTGCTCCCGCTGTAGGTCTGACCATGGGATAAGGAGACGGGAACTGTGCATGGTGATCCCGGTGTGGGTCTGACCCAGGGACACGGAGACTAAAAACTGTGCACAGTGCTCCCGGTGTGGGTCTGACCCAGGGACACGGAGACCAAAAACTGTGCACAGTGCTCCCGGTGTGGGACTGACACGGGTATAGGGAGACGGGAACTGTGCATGGTGATCCCGGTGTGGGTCTGACCCAGGGATAGGGAGATGTGAACTGTGCACGGTGCTCCCGGTGGGGGTCTGACCCAGGGACAGGGAGACGGGAACTGTGCACAGTGCTCCCGGTGTAGGTCTGACCATGGGATAAGGAGACGGGAACTGTGCACAGTGCTCCCGGTGAGGGTCTGACCCAGGGATAGGGAGATGGGAACTGTGTACGATGCTCCCGGTGTGGGTCTGACCCAGGGATAGGGAGAGAGGAACTGTGCACGGTGCTCCCGCTGTAGGTCTGACCCAGTGATAAGGAGATGGGAACTGTGCACGGTGCTCCCGGTGTGGGTCTGACCCAGGGACACGGAGACCAAAAACTGTGCACAGTGCTCCCGGTGTGGGTCTGACACGGGTATAGGGAGACGGGAACTGTGCACGGTGCTCCCGGTGTGGGTCTGACCCACGGATAGGGATATGGGAACTGTGAACGGTGCTCCCGCTGTAGGTCTGACCATGGGATAAGGAGACGGGAACTGTGCACGGTGCTCCCGGTGTGGGTCTGACCCAGGGACACGGAGACGGGAACTGTGTACGGTGATCCCGGTGTGGGTCTGACCCAGGGATAGGGAGATGTGAACTGTGCACGGTGCTCCCGGTGAGGGTCTGACCCAGGGACACGGAGACCAAAAACTGTGCACAGTGCTCCCGGTGTGGGTCTGACACGGGTATAGGGAGACAGGAACTGTGCACAGTGCTCCCGGTGTGGTCTGACCCAGGGATAGGGAGATGGGAATTGTGCACGGTGCTCCTGCTGTAGGTCTGACCATGGGATAAGGAGACGGGAACTGTGCACGGTGCTCCCGGTGTGGGTCTGACCCAGGGATAGGGAGATGGGAACTGTGCACGGTGCTCCCGCTGTAGGTCTGAGCATGGGATAAGGAGACGGGAACTGTGCACGGTGCTCCCGGTGTGTGTCTGACCCAGGGATAGGGAGATGGGAACAGTGCACGGTGCTCCCGGTGTGGGTCTGACCCACGGATAGGGATATGGGAACTGTGAACGGTGCTCCCGGTCTGGATCTGACCCAGGGAAAGGGAGATGGGAACTGTGTACGGTGCTCCCGGTGTGGGTCTGACCATGTGATAAGGAAACGGGAACTGTGCACGGTGCTCCCGCTGTAGGTCTGACCCAGTGATAAGGAGATGGGAACTGTGCACGGTGCTCCCGGTGTGGGTCTGACCCAGGGACACGGAGACCAAAAACTGTGCACAGTGCTCCCGGTGTGGGTCTGACACGGGTATAGGGAGACGGGAACTGTGCACGGTGCTCCCGGTGTGGGTCTGACCCACGGATAGGGATATGGGAACTGTGAACGGTGCTCCCGCTGTAGGTCTGACCATGGGATAAGGAGACGGGAACTGTGCACGGTGCTCCCGGTGTGGGTCTGACCCAGGGACACGGAGACGGGAACTGTGTACGGTGATCCCGGTGTGGGTCTGACCCAGGGATAGGGAGATGTGAACTGTGCACGGTGCTCCCGGTGTGGGTCTGACCCAGGGACACGGAGACCAAAAACTGTGCACAGTGCTCCCGGTGTGGGCTGACACGGGTATAGGGAGACGGGAACTGTGCACAGTGCTCCCGGTGTGGGTCTGACCCAGGGATAGGGAGATGGGAATTGTGCACGGTGCTCCCGCTGTAGGTCTGACCATGGGATAAGGAGACGGGAACTGTGCACGGTGCTCCCGGTGTGGGTCTGACCCAGGGACACGGAGACGGGAACGGTGTACGGTGATCCCGGTGTGGGTCTGACCCAGGGATAGGGAGATGTGAACTGTGCACGGTGCTCCCGGTGTGGGTCTGACCCAGGGATAGGGAGATGGGAACTGTGCACGGTGCTCCCGCTGTAGGTCTGACCATGGGATAAGGAGACGGGAACTGTGCACGGTGCTCCCGGTGTGTGTCTGACCCAGGGATAGGGAGATGGGAACAGTGCACGGTGCTCCCGGTGTTGGTCTGACCCACGGATAGGGATATGGGAACTGTGAACGGTGCTCCCGGTCTGGATCTGACCCAGGTATAGGGAGACAGGAACTGTGAACGGTGCTCCCGGTGTAGGTCTGACCATGGGATAAGGAAACGGG